>NW_026937655.1:0-55000 GCF_032062105.1 Saccostrea cuccullata
TGTAGAGAACTACAGTAACACTGATTATCAAAAATCCTTAAGCTAATGAACTATGTTCTTTGACTTATGAAGTTTTCAAAGTCATTACTATAAATGTTTATTTTATATAGATAAAACTATGTTTTATTTTTGTTGCTTTATTTAGCGTTTGTATTATCTCAAAAGCGGTTGAGAGTAAGAACTATATTTTTGCACGTAACTTTAAAATGGCGACTATTGGGTTAACATCCTGCCTTGAACAGGATCACATAAGCCGGCAATTGCTCTTTGAGCAATAAGCCCGGCTAAAAATTAGTTTTTTAATACATGCATTTGCACCTTACCCAATCAAAATTAAACTGATCCTGATCAAAATTACACAAAATGAATAAAATTGTCTCTTTCATGTATTTACAATGAAGAAATCCATTTGATTGTCAAGTTCAATAATTGTTTAACCCTTATTACAGCTAATCAGACTTGTGTTCTTGGGGAAATGTTATTTATTTCAAATAGTTGTACAACTATGGTTCAGATAGGTTTAATTTTGATCGAGATTTGCTAGAATTTAAAAAAAAATAGTTCCTCCAAAATTTGGCTAGTTTGTTTCAATTTCTTTTATAAATGACGAACATGTTCTCCCCAGTTTTGACTGGTTTTAAGAAGATTTTAACTACAAGTTTCAGGATAGATGATACAAACAAATTTTCTTTGAAAAAGATTAAATATCAAGTCACAAGTTTAGAAAAGTGAATGGTTCTTTTGTTCTCCTAAGAACTGGAATATGAAAAACACTTGGAAAATATTAGTAATATTTCAATGAAAAAACAAATATAGACAAATCACGTTCAGTAAGGGTTTACAGGTGAAAACAAATTTCAGAATATGTTATCTTGGCGCTAAAAGTGTAATATAAACTGAAGAAAAATATACCAAGCCAGCTGAATTTTATTTGGAAAAGCTAAATTGTAAAAATCAGCCTATGTGATATTGTTAAGTTTTTGTCATTTTGTTCATCCTCTTAAAATTCACCCGGCTTGGTATATTTTTCTAAAGTTTATATTACACTTTTAGCAACATGGTAACATATTCTGAAATTTGTTTTCACCTGTTAACCTTTACTGAATGTTATTTGTCTATATTTATTTTTTCATTGAAATATTACTAATATCTTTCAAGTCTTTTTCATATTCCAGTTCTTAAAAGAAAAAATTCTAAGAACCATCCACTTTTCTAAACTTGTGACATGATATTAAATCTTTTTCAAAGAAAAAATGCACGAAAAAGACCCCTCACTGCTCAAAGGCCCTTAGTGCCGAGCATAGGACAAAATTTGTAGCCCTCCATCGGCAAGTGGTGGCGTCTCCATACGAGTGAAAAATTCTCGAGAGGGACGTTAAACAACATACAATCAATCAAAGAAAAAATTTGTATCATCTGTCCTTAAGAAATATCCACAAATTATGTGTTTTATTTTCATAAATATTTTTTATTTAAGAAATTTAATATCTAGACGGCTTTTCTTTACATATTTTATTAGGTATTCATGTGATTCATGGATGTAAAAAGTTTTTTTCAATTTTCTTTCAAAAAATACAAAAAAATCATATAAAATAATTAAGAGTTAATGTCGGCCTTTCAATGATGAAACCATTGTTTAAAAAGGTGACTCAGCGATCTATAAAATTAAAAGTTGGCGTGGCATTCCTCCTTTTCCCAATTTTTCTTATGGTGTTGTTGTTTCAAGGTTCTAAGGATGCATATTTGTCAGTCATGAATTTTCATGTTTTTTCTCGAGACAGTTCCATTAACCCAGTCTTAGTTACTGGTTTTACTTGGTTACACTGCGTTGCCATGGCAACCATAAAAGTTACTTATAGAATAATATTGCTTATACGTCTATACTTAAGATCAAACATTTTGAAGCTTTTGATTGAGTTTGAGCGTGTAACACTTGCCATTTGTGAATACTGTGCGTTTTCCAGTATATTTCACTATTTTAAAAGAGTTTCTTTACATCATAAGTGGCAACAAGGTGTCAAGTTTTTGTGAGCATTGTTTAATTTTCCTAGTTTTTATTAAGGTTCAGTAAAGATTTAAAGTAGCTGAAATCTTTATTTTTATTTATTATATTATCTTGCTGTAACCATGACAACCGAGCCACATAGCAACTTTTTTTAAATTTATCATTCTGTTGTCAAGTACTAAGAATGGGTGAAGTTTAATCAAATTCGGTGACCATGCGTGGCAAGTTTAAGTGGTTACAGAGAATGGCTCTTAAATACATCGACATGCTCACTGGTACATGTACATTTACGAAGGCAGATATCTTCTTTTTTATTTCATTAAATCCAACTTAAGTAAAAAAAATATTGCAATTGAAATGACATAAGCATTAATTTGTAATGTAAAAAAATATATAAATGTAATAGACACTTTTAGTTTTATGTTTTTCCTAGACTTAATTTTGACGGTTTTTTAAAAGTCTGTACATGTTTCCTGTGTTCTAATTTCTGTAAATAATGTCAATCTTATAGCTAGCTTCATGTTTTGGCTCGGAGGATCAGATCAGTTTCAGAACAACTCTGCTTGGTACTGGGTTGCAACTAAACAAAAAATAAACAGTGGGTATACTGATTGGCATCCTACCGAACCCGACCATCCAGGTACATGCTTGATTGTTTATACATGTACCGACTGGTACTATCTGATATTTATATAATTTATATTGGTTCTACTGATTGATACCGAGGAATTTCAGAACACCCAGGTACTTGTAATAATAACATAAACGATTTTTTATACCGAATAATGCCGTATCCAGCCCGTCCATCCAGGTAAATGTTACAATTGTTTATACCGACTGGTACATAGTTACTGTAATTATTATTGATAAAACGATTTATACTGAGCAAACTAAGAACACCCAGGAGATAACGAATAGTCCTCAATACAAAAGTCCCTAAAACAATACAAAATAGACGCAATGCAAGCACGGACCTCCAAAACATCAGAAGTCGGTTCAGGTGCCAAGGAGGAATGTGGCCATGTAATACGGAATATCGGAACTCCAAAATTGTGGAACTCTTTTAAAAAAGAAGTCACAAAAATGACGCGTAACTTGGGCAACTTTTGTAAACAAATCGGTAGCTAATCTAATGGCAGAGAACGAATCATTTCTTGTGCAAAAATCTTTGCCCGATTTAAAGAAATTTTTGACAGATCGTGGTATAAGGGTATCGGGCTACAGAAAACATGAGTTATTAGACTTAGCTCGCGAAGCGTGTAGACAAAATTTGCAGCCAAAATGCGATTTAGCACAAGATTCTGCAGATCGACTGAAACGTAGGACTGTCCATGGCGTAACATATCCACATCCCAATTCCCCAAATATTAAATGGGATGATTGTTTAGATAAAATACCGTCCATTGAGGCGTATGATATTCAGTATTATTTAAAAACCAGTTGCCTGTGGACAAATGAAAGACTGAAAAATTACAAATCCGACAACAGCTACCGCTTGCATTCAAATGGTCACATTAGTAACGTGGCCATGTCTAAACTCGACTCTAATCTATGCTATATCAGAGGTTCATCCACTCCAGAGGAACGACAGACAGCTGAGCCCTACAAAATGTGGCTGTTGGTACAAGAGAATGGAACAATTGTCTCTGGAGAGTGCACATGTGTTGCGTATGTACTAGATCTATTATACAATAATTCGTCGCGGACGTTTGAGAAAACATTGGATTGAAATTATAATTCTAGGTTGTGACATGATATCAGTGTTTTTCTTAAATGTTGGCTGCTCTATAAGCATTTTATATTTATACAGATCAGAATTTTCTATCCAATGTTTTTAAAAGAAAAAATTATCAGATTGCGGAAATAACTAACTGTTCTCCAGAAGAAAAGCTGTAATGATTTTTTAAAAAGTATAATATATTTTTTAAAGCATTCAACGATTCGCAAAATTAAAATTCTGCATGAATAAATGGTATTTTTTTTAAACGATAGCAAAGGTATCAAAGCATGAATAAAGATGCCAAATTTTGACTTCATAATATAAATAGCAGTACCATAATTTTTTTGTAGTGGTGATGGTACATGTAAGCATATTGCTGCTTTGCTGTTTGGACTTCAACAATTTTGCCTAGGACTGAATGATCGAACAGAGATTGGTGTCACTGATAAAAAGGCTAAGTGGACAAATCCTGTGAGGTCAACAAGACCAGTAAAAATTACCGACCTTGATCTAAGACAGCAACCAAACAACCAACCTCAGCCCATGGCATGTGATGAAGAATACACACCTGTTACTAATGAACAATTAAACAATCGAACTGAAAAAGATATATACAAACTTTTAAAAGCAGAAAAATTGGCTGCATGTGCAGCATATACCCTATCTGATAGTTCTGATTCTGAGTATGAATTTGAAGAAAGTGTGTGTGAGAATGTGACTGAATTTGCTCAAAATTTTTATGTGATGAATCCAAATGCTTCCTTTGAAGAATTTGTTGATGGTCTTAGAGTTTATTTTGACAGAAATCTTGCGGTCAAAATTTCAAAATGTACAGTTGGTCAAAACTCATCAGATGTATGGCATCATCAAAGAGCAGGTCGCATTACTGCATCATCTGTGTTTAACTGCCTGCATTTCAGTGGTCGGAATGAAAATGGTAGCCTTGTTACACAAATTCTTTGTAAAAAATATGCTACTTCAGAATCTAATTGTATTCCTGCACTTGTACATGGTAGAAAATATGAAGCAAAAGCTAGAGATATGTATTTGGAGTTAAATGGGAAAATTCACACTAATCTAAGATATTCCAGTGCAGGCCTGATAATCGATGATGAGCTTCCTTTCATTGGTGCCTCACCAGATGGTTTACTA
The DNA here is from genome assembly GCF_032062105.1 of Saccostrea cuccullata. Classification (NCBI taxonomy): domain Eukaryota; kingdom Metazoa; phylum Mollusca; class Bivalvia; order Ostreida; family Ostreidae; genus Saccostrea; species Saccostrea cuccullata. Next base: position 4,878 of record NW_026937655.1, read on the forward strand.
GAGTGTGATTGTTGTTTACCGGGGTGCCTCGAAATTAAATGTCCATACAAGTATAAAGATAAAAATCCAAAGGAGGCAGCAGCATGTGATTTAAAAAATTTTGAACTAAGAAAAGGATTTCCTGTTTTAAGGAAAAACAGTAACTCACCATATTATTGTCAAATGATGTGTCAAATGGCTGTTACAAAACGTACCTATTGTGATTTTATTTTGTACACACACTCAGGAATTTTTTCTGAAAGAGTGTTCTTCAATGGACAAATATGGGAATGTATGAAAGAAAAAATTGTCAAGTTTTATAAGACATTTATATTTCCAAAAATCATCATCAACTGAATTTATTATTATGCAATTTATATTTAAAAAATTAAAGAAATTGTTCGAAACATATCCAAATCAGTCATTTTTTTTCCTACATGCTTTGAATATTGCAGACTTAGTGCAGCATTACGGAACACTGATAAAAAAGATTTGTCCTTCATATAAACTTTTAATCAGTAAATCTGTAATAATAGATATGTCAATATAACAGTACATAACAGATAACACTAACATAAAACTTCCTTCATTCAAAACAGTGAACTAAATAAATATCAAATAAATAATGTAAAAGAATGAACTTTTGGCACAAAATTTAAGTTGTTGCACTTGTAATGTTATAGCACTTGCAAACAATAATCATGGTATTTTATTTACTTAGTTAGAAAATCTTATTTTTTCTGAACTTTGCTGACAAGGGGAGCCATAAAATTACAAAAAATACCCGCTACTTGTAAGGCTTGATTTGCAACAGACAATGATTTTATGTACATAATACCATCAAAGAATTTGTAACTTTTCAGTCTCTGAATTGCACGCTCCACATGAATGCGCAATGAGGCAATGTTTTTCGACTCCTTAATTTGTTTAGATGTCAAGTATTTGCCTTTTCCATACTGACATGGCCGACAAAATGGTGGCATATTCAGCTGGGCTCCCCTTTGAAGAAGGAGGTCATTAATTAGAAATCCGCGATCTGCCATAACATGATCACCTCGCTGAATAAGATCTAGAAATCCACTTCTCAGAGTAATGCTGCGATCTGAAATGTTTCCAGACCATAATTCAGATATGAATGTAAAGGCCCCATTTGGTGAAATCCCAACCAGTGCTTTGAAAGTGTTCTTGTTTTTGTAATTTGACCAAGTTCTGCTCTGAGCTGAAGGATTCCTCGGACGTTGAACAAAGATCTCTGTTGCATCAATTATGACTCTTGTGTTTGGGTATTTTAAACGGAAGGAAAGAGGCATATGCTTTTTTATTTTTTGCCTTGATGGCCACTTAAGTAATGGTTTTAATTGCTGATCTAGGAAACACATCCATGTGGTGAATATGGAAGAAACTGTGGACTGAGACACGCCAAACAAAACTGAACAGAACATGGTGTTCAGGCCTAAACGCAGACGAAGTAGTGCCAAAATGAATTCTTCAAATAACTGCAGTTTTCTTTGTTTACCAGGTCTCCTTAAATTTTCTGAGTGCCACTTTTTTTCATGACTTGATGATCTACGAGTCCAATACTTCATACTGGAAGCTGCGCCATTCAATATGTCGAACAAACCCTTTAAAAACAGAAGAGAAGGCAGCCCCAGAAAAAGTCTTACATGGTTGTCACACTTCGTTAGTTTATCTATTAAAATCTCTCGGAAAAGTTTGTCTTTGTTTTGAAGTTTGGATTCAACTTCCTTTCTTTGTCTTTCACTTTCATTTAACTGATTTTTCAGTTGTGTGTTTTCCTCTTGAAAAGCCACTACCCTCTCCTCAAGTTGTTCACAATGAACCTACAAAGTTAAGCACACATTAAATTTTTTTTAAACAAACATTAAAAACAATAGAGAATACATATTTGCTCAAACACCCTGTACATGTATTTATGTGACATAACATGAAATAATTAAAAAAAAACAATTGCTCTGCTGTAAAAATACCTTCAGATGCCTATTTTCATGTTCCAAATTTGTTATTTGGGTATCAGCATCTGCCCAGTCTGTGTCACTAAGATGAGATGAACCTGACACAGGACTCGCTACATATGGGTGGTCATGTTGCATGATGCCAGGTAGGGAATATGGTGTATCAGTTGTAATTGGAACTGTGAAAGAAAAATACATATACAAAAGCATATTTTTATGCATATGAAAATATACTGGTTATGATCTTTTTGGATATATTTGTTATTATTGATTATGCAAGTTTCTTTAATCCAGACATTTCTGATAATAGAAAAAAAACATAGATAAATGACAAACTTTTTAAACAAAATCAAAGAAGTGTTATGTTTTTAGTTATTTTTAAGAAAACTGTGTCTTCCAACCTTTTCCTCCTTCCTTGTCAGGAATAATGATTTCATGCTGTATGCCTTGATATAACTCTGCCACTGGTACTGGCTGGACAAATACACTAGTCTGTGAAGTCCTTTGTTTTTTTCCTTCAGAGTGACTTTCATTTCTGCACGTAAAATGTTTGATTAACAGTTTTTATTACAACATAATTCATGCTATATAAAATGATATTTGTGTGTGTGTGTTTCTGAATGAAATTTAGATATTGATTATTCATGCAAATTATATTGAATATATTCTTTACGCAAGAAATTAATATGTACAGCAAAACTCGTTTAGTACGAACACGGATATTGCGAATTTACGGTTATAACGAAGTCATCTTGAATCCCCAGCTGTATAAATTTAATGACTTTCTTATACGGTTATAACGAATTACGGTTATAGCGAAGTAATTTTATAGGTCCCTGTGCAACCCTAAGCTACCCTAACATTTTACCCTGCAACCCTAACTTTTTTTTATATTCATTGGGGGAGGGGGGCTATTTTCCTGAAATACTAAAGTCACCCGGCCAACAATATTAACAGAGCTAATACATCTAAAGTGCACAGGATACCTTTATTTTATAAATCTTTATTAATAAACCTGCTCTGTAAAGTGTAAACATACTGTTTTCTTGTTATTACATGATACATATTCTCCATCCATTGAGCTATGAAATTAATTTTTTCCCTACCTACCTACCCTATTTCTTTTTTGGTCAGGGAACAGGAAACAAGAATATATATTTTCGTTTGGCCTAATAATCTGATAATAGAAATATGGGTATCACATTTTTATGTAAAATTATCATTGATCGAGAAGCTAAAATACAAACCCCTGGGAAGATGAAGTACTGTTGTATTTTGAAGTCAATGTTTTCCTCTTTCCTTGACCCTGGGCCTGGTCATGCATGTAGTTATTATATTCAAATAAAGTTGGTATTGGGTTAGTATCAGTGGGTCTTCCATCTACAAAATGTCTGGAGCATACTGCGTGCCAGTGATCTGTGTTACTAGGTTTGAAATTTTTACGACGTACCGCATTTATCCACTGGCGCCGAAGTTTTGGATTTTTAGTTGCGGAAGGCAATACATAAAAATTGACAACATTTCCATTTTTATCTACCATATGCGGGTATTTACTGAGTCTGTTAGATTTCCTGGAGTCATTGTTACATCCCACGGCAATACAATGGTAATTTACCATGGTTATTTGCAGGTAAGACGCGGTTATTTGACATCATAAGACATGACAAGTTCTGCAGCGCGTCCTTGTTTACAAAATGTTGCCCAAGTTCACGCCAAAAACGAGATCTCGTTAGACACACTAAATATTAAAACCGCGACGGAATTAAAGACGAAATAATAGTTCCGATGTTGGCTATTGTTATAATAACAATATACATTTATTGACTGAGTTCGAGGACAACGTGCGTTTTGTCGGACCAAAGAACCAAACTGTATGCCTGAGGCCGTTTGGCCGAAGGCATACAGTGTGGTTCGAGCTCGACAAAATGCATTTTGCCCGAGAACATACTGTCACGTTGATATTTTGGGGTACACGTGAACTTGTGTTGTATTTTATTTATTAGGGGAATCACTCGCTTGGGGAAAGTTTAACTTTATTCCTTATTTGGACTGCTCTACACGTGGGGCTACTTCCTGGCTTGGATTGCCCTCTACGGTGGCTGTAAAAATCCAAAGAATAAAGAAATAATATATTTTTAATAACTGAAGTTTATTCTTTTTGAAATCGTCGATGAAAGTGACCAAGCTTGGGCGAATTTTCACCGACGATTCCGCGTCTTTGGATTACAGGATTTTAGCCAATCAAAATTTAGAATTTCTTAATGAATAGCTGAAATTTGTAAAAATTTTCCAAATAAAGACGATTAATTAAACAGAGTGATCACGTGACATAAAAATGACCGCCACGGTAATTGAGTAAACTTGAACACCTGGGCTTGACCTCAGACCCTTAGGTCTTCTTAACAAAAAGACAAAATCACAAAAGAGATTAACACTATTATGCAATTATTTGATTATCATGCTTATTGAACATCTGACTCTAAAAACTCATAGGTAAATTGTTTACCAAAATACAATAGAAATCCATTAGCTGGACATGCCAATATTTGTAAAAGAAAGTCCTTTTTTTTCACCTGTATAAAAACTTTTTTATACTGAATAAACAAGGAAATCTTAGGTGACAAATTGAATTCTGACAATATAAAATACCTGACTGTACTTTTTGTTACATTCTGACACTAATTATTGAAACTTAATTTATATTTTTCTCAGAAAAATTTCTTCTTTTTTTTTTTATTAAACTAAATTCATATTTAACAAAATGTAATAAAAATGAAAATATATACAAAATATTGAATTTATTACAATATTGCTTTTTATAAAATGTATCTGTCTTCTATTTTAATAAAAATTTGTGGGAAGACAATACAGTAGTCAATAAATGTTTTGTTATACCTTTCATATTTTTTGACATACATGTACATGAATTTTGTATTTTCTTCCGGTCGAACATCGTTTTTTTATGCCTGCTCAGCAAAACATTAGAAATGTTAAGACTTTTTTCTTAAGATTTCTATAGGAACAAACTTTAAAAGGTATTACAGGCAGACAGTTTGGTTCTTAAGTCCGACAAAATGGGTCGAACTCAGTCAATAAAGGTATAATATATCAACTGGAATCGTATAATTAAGTCATACCATACAGGAACGTGAATAAAAAGACAGACCAAGTTTTCCGGTCGGTTAAACAAGGACACGACTTGTAAATAGCCATTATCGATAAAATTACAACCTGCGATTGATGAGCACCAGATTCGTGGGGTCAACATTACCGCTACATTGCAAAAAAAAAATTTAACTCATTACCGCTACATTTTTTGTCCCCGCTTGAAAAGTGGGGGATATTGATTTGTTAAGATTTATTAAGAAAGACCCCCAATTGATTTTGAGGTCAAAAGGTCAAAGTTCAAGGTCGTAAATTTATACATTCTGTCTGTGTGTAACACTATCCTTTCCGGGCGATATTTCAAGAAGTTTTGAGCTGTTGCAATGTAATTTTATACTAAAACTCCCTAGGACCTCTCTCGCCCCTCTCAAAGTGTCCTGCCACGTTTGTTTTATTAGTATTTATTGTATTACTTGTCGCTTTTTTAGCACAGGGATATGAGGAGTTATCATGTATAAAACAGGTTCTCGGCGGACATTATAATCTAATTACATCTATTAGAACTGTTTACTAAAGGTTAAATTAGACACCATGCATTATGTAAAATTTTGACAATATCGAACGTGTACATGTATGTGACTTCAACTCTGCATATAATTTTCACCAGTTTAAAGCGTTTCCGTGGTGTAGTGGTATGTCTCTCGCGTCACATGTGAGAGGTCCTGGGTCCGAATCGCGAACGATCCATTTCCTTTTTTCCTAAATACTTTTATTTTACTAAATTATAATATTCAGCAGCATGTGAAATGAAAACGTCATCAGGTCTGGCTTGTACAAACTCATAAAATCACCATTACAGTGTGATAAATATTCTATATAAAAAGAATCTTCTATACACATAAGAAAGAATAAGCAATCAAATCTTTATATCCATTTTGGCATATTTTATTTGCTTCAGTATACATGTATATATTTAATAATTCCACAAATTCAGTCAGGGGGATCCGACCCCCCCCCCCCCATCCCCCCTAACTGCACTTTTTCCGTAAGCGGGGACACGAATTCTCGGAATTAGCTTGTCTAAATTTTTGGCCGATCATTACCGCTACATATTTTCCATTGCAATATTGCCGAAAACTAGCTCATTACCGCTACATATCGAATGAGCCAGGTATGATACGGAATAACGACAACCCCAAGAAAGGAACCGAAAACAAAATATAAAAGTGGCGATACGCACCCACCAGGGTATACCCATGGCTTTAGTTACACCTGAATGCTTTACTGTCAGGGGTAGCGGGACAAAATAAAGCGACCAGTATTAGTTCTGGTTATGTTTTAATATATTTGTTTACATTTTATTGCAGTTTATTGTATTTGTTTGTTTGAATACTGCATTGACCTGTTAAGTAATGTATTTTTGGGCTATCATACTTTCTTGCATTTAAAGTATACAGTTATTTTTTGTCTTTACGGGGTGCTGAGTACATTACGTCCATCTTCACCGGAGACGACTGATTCATTGAACAGTGACTAAGTCGAACACTTCATATAGGGGTCCTTGAATATACGGGAGTCAGATAGAATATAGCGGATGCACTTCTTTTACGTATCCTGTTCAGCTTCAAACGAATATTTGTCGCCTATGTGGCGCAGTTGTTAGAGCGTCTGCACTAGATTCGTGAAGTAAGGAGTTGATCCTTGCGTCGCGAGTTCGAATCCCACGGTGGTACGTGGAGACCGGTCCTTCGGATGAAACCGTATAAACCGAGGTCCCGTGTAGCAGTAGATGCTGGCACGAACAAGATGTGTTTGTGAAAATCTGATGTCCCCGTATGGGAACAAAGTGAAGATTCAACTTTTTTAAATGCAAATTTTATATATTTGTACCCAAAGTAGGGTCTCCTAACTGGAAATACAATTGTAAAATATGAAAGCCCTATCATCTTCTGTTCCCAAGTTATGGCCAGGCTACTGTTTTTTTTCATAAGTACAGAATTCTTCAAAATCGAGACCAGAAGATCAGAGTTATTGGTATCAAATAAAAGGTTTTGTCACAAATAAGACATATGTGAAGTATGAAAGCCCTAGCTCTAACTGTTCAAAAGTTAAGGCCAAGGTTGAAATGATATTAAAAGTATGTGAAACTCCAATATCAAGGTAAGATGGTCAAGGTTATTGGTATTCAATTAAAGGTCTTGTCACAAGATTTACATATGTGAAGTATAAAAGCCCTAGCCCTTACCGTTGAAAAATTATTGCGCATGCCAAGGTTAATGTTTTTTCATAAGTCGAAAAATCTCTAAGGTCAAGGTTATTGGTATCCAATGAAAGGTTTTGCCACAAAAAATATATAAGTCTACATGTAGTATGGAAGCCCTAGCTCTAACCCTTCAAAAGTTATTGCCAAGGTTAATGTTTTTTCATAAATCTGAAAATCTCCAAGGTGAAAAAGTCAAGGTTATTGAATTAATTAACGACTTTGCACTAAAACATACATATGTGTATTATGAAAGTCCTAGCTCTAACCATTTAAAAGTTATTACCAAAGTTGATGTGTATTATAGGTCCGGAAATCTCCGAGGTTAAAAGGTTAGGTTGAAAGGTATGTAATTAACGGACTTGCCACAAAATATAAATATGTGAAGTATTGAATTCCTAGTCCTAATCGTTCAAAGGTTATGGCCAAGGTTAAAAATTTTAAAAAGTAGGTCAAACTCCAAGTTCAAGGTCAAAGATCTTGATATCAAATGAAAGGTCTTCTCACAAGGATTAAATAAATAAAGTATGAAAGCACTAGCTCCTACCCTTTTAAAGACATGTTCAAGGTTTGTTTTTTAAAAGTAGGTCAAACTCAAAGGTCAAAGGGTCAAAGTTCATGGTAGCCATGAAGGGTCTTCTTACAAGGATTACATAATGTGAAGTATGAAAGCTCTAGCCCTAACCGTTGAAAAGTTATAGCCAATGTTAAAGTTTTTACATAAGTACAAAAACCTCACGGTCAAAAGTTCAAGGTTGGTGGTATCCAATAAAAGATCTTGCCACAAAAAATACAACTCTGAAGTATAAATGTCCTGGTATCTACTGTTCAAAAAATATGGCCAAAGTAAAAGTTTGGAATTTTTGTGTAAAAGTGGGTCAAACTCCAAGGTCAAATTTTGTGGTACCCAAAGAAAGATCTTGTCACAAGAAATGCACGTCCTAAATATGACAATCATAGCTCCACTTAATCAAAAGTTATGGGCAAGGTTCAAGTGTTTGCGGAAAAACAGACAGAGAGACAGACAGCCAGACGGACGGACGGACACAACAAAAACTACATACCCTCGAAATCTCGTTCACGGGGGCATAAAAAGATCCATATATGCCCAATGGCCCTGAGTGCCGAGTACAGGACAAAGTTTGCCAGTGGTGGAGTCTCCATATGAGTGAAAATTTTTCGATAGGGACCCTAAACAATATACAATCAATCAAACGATTATTTAATGATCGAGGTTCCGGTTTCAAGCCCCGACTCCGACTGAAAAAGTCGATAAAAATGTAGATATTGCCCCCTTGTCATGTTTAAGAGAATGTTTCCGCACTTGGGCCTTTCTGTTGAAATTTAAAAGTAATATTTAAATGCTTTTTTCTCATTTACTGTTTTTTGTGGCTTGGCAAATTTTTTAGTTCTTTCATTCGACAGATTTCAGATATTTAGTGAGAGAAGTATATAATTATTTAAATTTATACATACTGTAAGAAAAAAAGTTATTTGTTATAATTATAAATGTACTTTCAATTTTTGTGGTAGGTGAACAACACTGTCTGGCCATGAGAAAAGATTATAATTACCAATGGTGTGACGACTACTGTCATGAACTGCATGCCTACATATGTGAGAGAGCGTAAGTTCTGTTCTTAAAAATAATAGGATAAAAATCCATACCTATAAAAAAAAAGTAAAAAGGGTTATCGATGTACATATATATATATATTTTTTATATATTTCCGAGCAATAAATCTGATGCGTAATTATTAGACGAGTTTTATTCTTCAGTACTCTTTGACCCTATTATCAAATTGTTTATTTGTATCTACACCTCAGAGGTGATTAAGTGTAGGAAGAAGATATAAAAATATGATTTTATTGTGAATTACAAGTCTACCTTCTCCAAGTCCTTTAGAGATAATTTTGCTATAAATCTTTTTCAGGATGAATGACGTCTCGGACATAAAAGGCTAACCATCTCATGAAATATGAAATACACCAATCATTGGAAAACCAATCTCTGTTTTTCTTACTATTGCAATAAATTCAAGAACGACAACTCTTGATTTTTTATTATATATATGTATCAATCGCTTTATAGAGAAACACCGACATCTTACGAACGAACGTAACCAAAAACGGGGATCTGTCATTGTAGTCTATTGTATTCACGGTATTATCTTGTGAAAACGAGATATTATCTTGTGAAAACGAGATATTATCTTGTGTAAACGTTTAATCACTGACGCATGACAAACGTGTTTCCTAATCCGTCTAAAGTAATTTTCTTTTATTTGTTCGCTTTTTTGAAACATTGTAAGTGATTACAATAAATTTGACATGGGCAGTTTTCAATTACAAAGTGGTTAAAACACTATCAGTTCTATTTTGCACATATTCTTATTTCTTTCGAATTTAAACTTTATATGGGTGCAATCACTGGTCCCGAGAAAACTATCGAGATACGGGAAGTTAGGGCGAGTTACCTTCCTTCGTAAGATGTCGGTGTTTCTCTTATTCCCCATTTTAAAAAGTGAGTTATCTCCCCTCAAAATCGGAACTCTTCTACACTAGCATAACTTCCGCGGACTACGCATTACGATAATCCAACAAAATAGTGATCAACTTACACGCTGCATTTAAACATTTTAAAAGAAGGAAACGGTTTGCAATTTTTTAAAGATAATAAATTATTTTATAAAGGGTCTGTTAGCCCCCCCCCCCCTTCTAGAAAGCTATACGGATTAACCAGGCACGTAACATCATCTTTAAAAGTTGGGGGGGGGGGGGTAGCCAAAGAAATATTTTTTTCTTACCTGAAAAAGTTGACAAGCAAAGAAAAACCTTGCCCAAAGTCGAAAAAGCTACTTATTTCAGTACCAGTTCCTTGGCATACAATACTACATTTCCCTTATATAACTTTACCGTAGTATAAACTGTGTGTGTGTGTGTGGGGGGGGGGGGTGGCAACCTGTCTATCAATGAACATTTTCAATTGAAAAAGTATTGTTGGGAAAAAAGTGGGGGTGGGGCTAGGCCCCTTGACCCCCCGTGCGTACAGGTACAGAGAACGAATATGTAAATGGGTTGAACAGTTGATTATGAATCATAGTTGTGGAAATTAAAAATTATTAGAATTATTAATTGTGAATTCAATAAAATTACGGTATACATATATTTTTTCACAGATGTACGTGTATGTCAGTTACACGGGGTTACATGAGTCTCTCTCTCTCTCTCTCTCTAATATTGTTTTTTACACACTTTGCAAAAAAGAATAACTTATAAAAATAAATACATGTACTTACACTGAAAGGATTTTAAAAAAAAATAAATAACATTTGAGAAAAGAATGTTTTCCGTTAATTGACGAGAAATACGCTAGGAAATTATTGCATCAATTTCGTGTTTATGCTCTCAATTCTCTGATCTAAAACAAAATGTGTATTTTACTCGGGAATATACATGTACATATGCTTAGATCCTACACTAAAACTTTGATTAAATGCAGTTCAGACTTTATACGACATATGTAACACGAATTCAGGTCGATGCTATTTTAATTAGTCTTTCTTCGTTACATGAGCACATGAGATTAAATTATTCATTTAGAATTCCATTCAAAGTTTTAATACTATACAGTGAATCAATTATTTTACAAATAAAAAATTCTAGAAACACGGTTAATTCGAATGAAATAGGCCTTTAATTGTCACCAAATGTGTTCTTGTAAGTAAAAGTTCTATGTTATGACACACAATCGAGCAAAAACGCAGTTTCTTGGTATCGGTCGCGGAAGACGAACTACTGCTGTATATGCAGCAATTTCAGAGGTAAAACTGTAGATGGACATGTCATCAGTCTCCAGAAAATTTCTAGAGATACAAAGAAACTATGGCTGCAACAGGCTAGATTAATTCGTAAAAACTTTATAACTAAAAATTTGTTCCGCACATTTTGTAAATAATGATGATCCGTCTGCAGAACATCAACTATACCGAAAATTAGCTTCAGAATCTTTTTTTTTTTTAAAATAGGCCTATTCGAATATGTATCAGCATTTTATCAGTAATTTGTTTCGTTTTTTTTTTTTGTGGGGGGGGGGGGGGGACTCACACAGCGCCTTATTATAGTACTATACAGATTAATACAAATCCAGAGAGAGACTATGAGTGGGCTTTTTAAAAAAAAAATACGAATCAGTTAAGATTTCTTTTTATTCACAAACACAATAACATTTTTCCATATGACAGAGGCATTACACCATGAACATGTTTACATCAAGAACGTCCGCGGAAGTGACTTTATTTATAGCGCATGCGTATTAAACACAGTAAAAGAGTTCCCTTCAGGGGAAATAACTCACCTTTTGAAAATGGGGAATAAGACTGAGGTTTAAAGATTCATTGTTTTTTTAATCTAAGTAGTATTAGTAACATGTACATGTAGCACTGACTTTTTTCAAATTATATGCATTATTCCCATAAATGAATATATGCTAAAGCTTCGTTTTTGCTGGTCATGTAAATAGTAATGTTGTTTTCAATTATTTAGATTCAGTTAACGATATATATACTATTACACACCTGGGTGCTCGTTTTACAAAAGTCTGATTGATTGATTGTATACTGTTTAACGTCCCTCTCCAGAATATTTCACTGATATGGAGACGTCACCTTTGCCGGTGAAGGGCTGCAAATTTAGGTCTATGCTCGGCACTTACGGCTTTTGAGCAGGGAGGGATCTTTATCGTGCCACACCTACTGTGTCACGGGGCCTCTGTTTATACGGTCTCATCCGAAGGACCGCCCTGTTTACTCGCCTTTTACTACAAGCAAGAAGGTACTGAGGACCTATTCTAACCCGGATCCCCACGGGGCTTTTACAAAAAAACTTACGACTAAGACCGAAACTCTAATTGACTGTAGAATTTCGCAAAATTAATATTTTGTTTGAAATCCCTTGCATAAATATGTCCCGTAAAGGTCTTTGCAGAAAGATTCATTTCCTTTTCAAATTAAATTAATCATAGAATGCAATCAGCATAATTGAATGTTGGACATAGTCCTAAGTTCTTTGGTAAAACCGATCCCTTTGTATTAATATATTCATTATATTGCACCAAATAAGAAGTACTGCAAATATCCCATCACCCGTATGCAATGAAACAAAGTTCGTTGTATACTTGAATATTCACAGTAACGTGTAGGTCACTTTCTTCATGTTGTTTTATTTTTCCAATAATAACAGAAGACAATATTCTTTTACGATACCCAATGAAGAAAGTTAAACATAATATAAGAAGTTCTAAAGTACATCTCAATAATCAAAGTATCAGAAGGGGAATAATATTTACTACATATTCTTTTGAAATTCATTTACTGCTAGCAGCATAGTTAAAACATTTATATACTTTTGCAATGAAATATATATGAAATAAATCTGCAGATGTTAAGGAACCGTTCACTTTATCTATTCATCATATGAATGAAAAGTCAGAAGGCATTTTTAAAAAAAGATGGATATTTTTCTGCTTTTTACCAAGAAATAAGCTTTATTATGTATTTCAGCAAAAGAAGAACTGCAGCTGCTGCACGTTTCTTAAAGAACCCTTGAAGCATTATTCACAATCCGATTTATCATGTATTTTGTTCTTAAAAGGTGATCTTAGGCTATACAATGGTCCAGATTTTATTCCCGCAAAAGATATATAGCAAGATGTAATGGACAAACACCACCAAATGTTTTCCCATAGACTTCCATACAAACTTTAGCCCCTCTCACTGATACATATATTGAATTTCGGGAAAATGACCTTTTTGTCGTGAAAGTTTGAGATATTGGAAAACAAAAAATGCCAGAAAAAATATACCGTGCCGTTGCACTTTTACTTTCAATTTCCATTTGTTTACAACTAGGTGCGTTTGACACCAAATGAAAATCTCTAACCAAAGTGCATCCCTCCCTTCAAATTTTTACCTGTAACTCCTATATACCTCAAAGAAACCCAAGTCTTGATATGAGATTTTTTATCAACCTTATTTCACTTGTCAAATACATAACAAGTCTTTTCTCTTATTGACCAATCACGCGCCAGCTAGCATTTTCTCCTCTGCACAACTTTGGGTGTCCAAAATGTCTGCGCCCATGTATTTGTTTATGTAGGGGTTTTTCCTAATGATGATACCTAATGTGATTATAATAATGCATAAAAGAACCCAATTTAATACAACTGTACAATGTGAGATAAATTTAGATCTATAAAAAATTAGGGCTGTAGTTGTTCAGTTGACTGTATTTATTATTCCCCCGCTCCGAAGGAGAGGGGTGGTATACTGTTTTACCCTTGTGTGTCTGTCCGTCTGTCTGTCTTTTCTTACGAGAGGTACATTGTGGGGTAGGTAAAATTAACGTATTTTCCAGCAGTGTGAGGTTATTTTGGTATTGTGGGGTTAACCCCATAATGAAGAGGTCTATTTACGTTTAAAATTACTCTCTGAGGTTGAAAACCTAAAATTAGATTTAACCTCAAAAGACTTTGTCCAAATTTTTGGACATGTCCTTAGCCCAAAACGCTCAGACATTCACAAAACTGCTGTTTAGAGGAGGTCGGTAATTGATTTGAGGAGTTTCGAATACCTGAGCATGCGTACATATTTTAAACTAACTGCGCGTGCGCAGAATACGGAAGTAGCTGTGTTTGGACACTTTGTATTAGCAGTAAGGAAATTCAGAAACACAAAAAGCAAATGCAGTAAGTCTTACTATTATGTTGCACCACATTGAAAAAAGGCTTTGTAACTTGTTTGACAAGCTTCATACGTACATTACGCAGTTGTAGAATTTATTTAAAGTCAAGGAAAGGAAATCTGTAGTCCAACTGCATAAAAATTCTTACGAGAAAACATATCCTGAAAATTTGATATTATGTTCCTTAGAATTTACTGCGTATTATCTGCAATTTTCATTAAATTTGCCTACGTCGTTTTCATGCTATCCCTAACAAAGAAATACTATAGTTAACTATAGTTAACTATAGTTTACTATAGTTAACTATAGTTATAACTTTGACACTTTGAAAACTTTGATTTACTATAGTGATAACTTTGACACTTTGAAAAACTTTGACAAAAATTTTGACACTTTGAACAACATTGACGAAAACTTTGACACTTTGAAAAACTTTGACGAAAACTTTGACACTTTGAAAAACTTTAACGAAAACTTTGACATTTTGAAAAACTTTGACGAAAACTTTGCCACTTTGAAAAACTTTGACGAAAACTTTGACACTTTGAAAAACTTTGACGAAAACTTTGACACTTTGAAAAACTTTATCAAAAACTTTGACACTTTGAAAAACTTTGGCGAAAACTTTGACACTTTGAAAAAACTTTATCGAAAACTTTGACATGTACACTTTGAATAACTTTGGCAAAAACTTTGACACTTTGAAAAAAAAATTTTGAAAACTTTGATACTTTCAAAAAATTTAACGAAAACTTTGACACTTTGAATAAAAAACTTAATCGAAAACTTTGATACTTTGAAAAACTTTATCAAAAACTTGGATAATTTAACACTTCGAAAAACTTTATCAAAAAATTTGAAACTTTGAAAAACTTTATCGAAAACTTTGAAACTTTGAAAAAGTAAATCGAAAACTTTGACACTTTGAAAAACTTTATCTAACTTTATTGAAAACTTTGACACTTTGAAAAAACTTTATCGAAAACTTTGACACTTTGAATAACTTTGGCAAAAGCTTTGACACTTTGAAAAAGTTTTTGAAAACTTTGATACTTTCAAAAAATTTAACGAAAACTTTGACACTTTGAATAAAAAAACTTAATTGAAAACTTTGATACTTTGAAAAACTTTATCAAAAACTTGGATAATTTAACACTTCGAAAAACTTTATCAAAAAATTTGAAACTTTGAAAAACTTTATCGAAAACTTTGAAACTTTGAAAAAGTAAATCGAAAACTTTGACACTCTGAAAAACTTTATCGAAAACTTTGACACTTTTAAAAACTTTATTGAAAACTTTGACACTTTGAAAAACTTTATCGAAAACTTGGATAATTTAACACTTCCAAAAACTTAATCGAAAACTTTGAAACTTTGAAAAAGTTTATTGAAAACTTTGACACTTTGAAAAAGTTTATCGAAAACTTTGACACTTTGAAAAAGTTTATCGAAAACTTTGATACTTTGAAAAACTTTATCGAAAACTTTGACACTTTGAAAAATTTTATCAAAAACTTTGATGCTTTGAAAAACTTTATCGAAAACTTTGACACTTTGAAAAACTTTGGCGAAAACTTTGACACTTTGAAAAACTTTGGCAAATACTTTGACACTTTGAAAAACTTTGGCGAAAACTTTGACACTTTGAAAAACTTTGGTGAAAACTTTGACACTTTGAAAAACTTTGGCGAAGACTTTGACACTTTGAAAAACTTTGACGAAAACTTTGACACTTTGAAAAACTTTGACGAAAACTTTGACACTTTGATTTACTATAGTTAACTATAGTTAACTATAGTAAACTATAGTTAACTATAGTAAACTATAGTATTTTTTTGTTAGGGATAGTACTGTAAACGCGGTATAGTTTTTAGTACTTTTTTACGCGTTACTCTTGAAAATATATGGAACCAGAAGTCTCTGTCGAGACTGTAGCTCTACTGGTTTATACTTAAATCAAAGGAAGAGAAAAGTAGCAGTTGGGACTTGAAACTTTAAAACAGCAATAAATAGAATCAAAGTACTCAGAAGTACAGAGAACCGGGCTCATTTACAGAGAAGAATGGATTTCTTACATGAATCATGTTTATATTCTGATGAAAAAACTAGAAAACTGACCAGTCAGCAAGGGCCCCGCCATGGGGTAGAACTAATAGGGTGCAGCTTACGGAATGATTAAAAAATGTACGAAGAATAAGCAACAGCAACTGTACTCCTAAAATTTCAAGATAATTCCTGAATATTCAAAAACCTGAAAATAATATCCTTGTATTTAAATTAGGCAGTAAAGAACAACTTAACATTCAAGCTTGTGTTATAAAAAATGCCAGCCTTCAATGAATGCATATATCTTGAAGGCTTGACCTTAACTTCAAACAAACACCAGTTGCAGACAAAGGTTTTCATTAATCTTAAAGTGACAGATAAAGAAAAGCCTACTAAATTTTCTGCAGCAGGCTAGATAATTAATCCCAATGGGTTAATTGTACCTCTCTCAACATTTTCTTCTAAAGTTACAATAAGAACTTTTTAAGTATTAATGATAGAATGGGGTTTTTATACAACTATCTTAAAAATTAATAATATTCTTGAATTAACATAAAGTGAAAAAAGTAAATCAAAAAATCTTCTTTAATCTATTTCTTGTTTTTAGAATTCAATGAAATCATAACTTTGAAACATAAATAAATTATAAAAAATTATATTTAAATCCACATTTCAGAGAGTTCATAGCATTCCAAATTGACTTAACTTCAGACAGAGGTGGTAATTCATCTCAATATGACAGATAAAGATAATGCTCTGGATTTTCTTCAGGAGGAAAGCTAATTAATCCCAAGGGACTCATAGCAGCATTCAGTTTACAATGGGAACATCTTCAGCAGTAATCTCTCTTTGCCAATGCATTCTTATAAAAAGTTACGGAATCTACCCCACCACCCCAGCTCCAAACCAGGGGACATAGTGAACCAAAATTAGCATCAAAATATGTATTTCTGCCTACTGAACTACCATACGAAATTTGAACTTGATTGGGCAACCATAAAAAAGTAATTAGAAAAAAACAGAAAATTTGTGGACGGAAGAGTGACAGACGGACGGACAGACAGAGTGATTACTATAGGGCACCCGCAAATCCTTGCAGGGACCTAATTATTTTAAAACTAACAATAATTGATAAGACACTGACAGTGAGTTTTTTAATCCTAATACCACGGTCTGATTTTGTCAGAATCAGAATTAATCTGGTACCGCAGCTGAATGTAAACAAACAGGCCAGTCTGGTTCCCTCTCCTGCTTTACCTCGTATGTGTAGAGAACTACGGTAACAATGATTATCAAAAATCCTTACGCTAATGAACTATGTTCTTTGACTTATGAAGTTTTCAAAGTCATTACTACTAATGTTTATTTCATATCTCTAGATAATACTTTGCTTTATTTTTGTTGCTTTATTTAGCGTTTATATTATCTCAAAAGCGGTTGAGAGTAAGAACTGTATTTTTAAACGTAACTTTAAAATGGCGACTATGGGGTCAACATCCTGCCTTGAACAGGATCACATAAGCCGGCAATTGCTCTTTGAGCAATAAGCCTGGCTAAAAATGATCCTTGCCAATCATCAAAATAAAAACTGATGCACAGAATTATGTATCTTAGTATAGTCTACTTGTGTGCCAAATTATATTCGGACCAAAACTATAGGAGAAATTTCTATTTTTAGTAACCACAGCAACACCGTTCATCGAAATCAAAAATCGATGCACAGAATTATGTATCTTAGTGTAGCATACTTGTGTGGCAAGTTATATTAAAATTGGACCAAAAATGTAGGAGGAGTAGCATTTCGAAAGAATTTCACAGAAATTTCTATTTTTAGTAACCACGGCAACACCATTCATCGAAATCAAAAACCGATGCACATAATTATGTATCTTAGTGTAGCATACTTGTGTGCCAAGTTATATTGAAATTGGACCAAAACAATAGGAGGAGTAGTATTTTGAATGCATTTCACAGAAATTTCTATTTTTAGTAACCACAGCAACACCGTTCATCTTAATCAAAAACCGATGCATAGAATTATGTATCTTAGTGTAGCATACTTGTGTGCCAAGTTATATTGAAATTGGACCAAAACTGTAGGAGGAGTAGCATTTCGAAAGAATTTCACAGAAATTTATATTTTTAGTAACCACGGCAACACCGATCATCGAAATCAAAAACCGATGCATAGATTTATGTATCTTAGTGTAGTGTAACGTTTCTGGGTTCGAAGATTCGGTTGCTCTGCCTGAGCAATTAAAGGAATAAATCAAATAATACAAATTTCTCAATCAAAGATTTTAATTATCAATATATACAATATCCTATTCTGTCCTGGAGCGCGTGCGCTTCCTAGCTAAGCTAAGCTAAGCAAACAAGAAATATTTACCAACTTGCAAAATAAATACAACAGTCTCGAAAGCCTTATTCAGGCACATAAGACTTGTTAAGCAAGTTTACGTTTCTCACCTTTCTTGAGACAACTGACTGGTGTCGACTTCTGTCTGGAACTGACTTAGAGCTCCGATATCGCTTCTTATATACCCTAAACTATCACGTGATCTCCGAGGATCGAAAGGGTAAACTAAACAGGAAGTATTTATTACACACAAAGCTTCCGGAGGACAGAATGGAATTTATCATTTCGATTCCTAGTTTTGTTTCATTACCCACGCCTCCAGGAATGCGTCCCGCATTAAATCAATAACTACCTGGGCTTAAAATATAACGCGTGGTATAAAACAAAATAACAACAAAGTTTAAAGCTACCTGGCTTTCATTGTTCATAAGATTTAACAAATGTTGCACACACAAAGTAACTAAATATCATCAAACACTGTCATTGATAAAATAAGAAAACAATCAATCAATGATTCATAAATGTGCAAACATATCCAATATGACATGAAATCGTCATCCAATATCAATGTCAGAAAAAGAACAGCTGAGAATATTCTTTTCAAAACCAGCTTTCCTCCTCATGCACTTCAACGACTGTTTTCCCGTCTCTTTGGTATGTCTCCTGTACCCTGTCTAGTCTTCGCCGTTTGTCTTTCTCTGTTTGGGTGCCTTTCTCTTCACAGTCTTTATCCGTCAGGGTACTCGCATCAACTAATTGATGATACATGTCTGTCTGCGTACTGTTTTCCCGAGTTAGTGATGGCAACTGTACGGGAGGTGCATCCAAATGAACAGAGGACCGTTTTCTGGGAGTTGTCATTGGATGTCGGAATGGTGATGGGGCACGTGGCGTCAAGGGGTCCTGGCTTGCTATGGACTTGGATATCGGCGCAGAGACTGGAGCTGGTCTGGTAGGCTTCCTCTGACAGACAGCTTCTGCAGGACGACTCTGTGATGTGCTCCCGACCACATCAGACTGGTTTCCTGGGTCCAACTGTTCCCAATCATCTGTGCCGCTATCAGCTGCAGCGGAAACTACTTCACTATGTCGAGTGCGGCGATGTCTCCCCATGTCACTTTTCTTATTAGTAGCATAATCACATTCGGCGCATTCGAATTTCTTCTGTCTACGCTGTCTACCGCATTCCACTACATGTCTCTCCCACTCAACCTCGTCTAGAAATCTCAGATTACACATCGGACATCGATGACCTTCCTTCCTGGGAGTAATCTTTGTATTAACCATGATCTATTAAAATAAGACAAAAACTTCAATTACTCATATTTCAATATTATCAAGACAGGTTATCTACATATTTACAATAGCTAATCTTATAGCTCTAAGCACTGTAATCCACTTCGTAGTCCTGAAGCCATTTGGGTAAGTTTTTCGCACGGCGCGGTCTACTGCTTTCGCTTGCACCAGCTTCTTCATTTAAAGCCCAAGGTTCATCAAATTCAGCCACAGGAACATCTATGGGAGACATCTGATCTCCAGATGGTGTATCATTCCTATCACATATGTCTTCCTCGGTTTCTCCTTGTAGTATTTGTGCATGACTTTTTCTCATCCGATCACAATGTATGACGGTACTTTTCCCTCTAGAATCACAAGCAACCTCATACAACACATCAGACAGTTTCTTCTCGACATTGAATGGTCCCCTCCAAAACGATGTCAGTTTTGGGGAGCAGCCACTCTTTCTAACTGGAAAATATACATAAGCCATATCCCCTGGCTTAAATGACGACCATGATAATTTTGTATCATGATACTTCTTTTGTCGTAACATCTCCCCAGGCATATTTTCTCTCACAATCGCATGTGCTTTCTCTAAGCGTTCGCGCAATATCCATACCCACTGATGCGCTGGAATGTCTTTCATCTCTGACGGCATTTCATACATCAAATCTAGAGGCGTTGTTGCCTCTCTTCCCAGCATTAACATGTTGGGAGAAAATCCCGTACTTTCATGTACTGTGGAGCGATAAGCCATTAAGATGTAGGGCAGGTGTAAATCCCAATCTTTTTGATTTTCCTGGACATAAGCACTCAGCATTGATATTAGTGTACGGTTGAAGCGTTCAACCATACCATCCGATTTAGGATGATATGGAGTAGTCCTTGTTTTAGTGATTCCCAGCAACCGACACATCTCCAAAAATACTTTGCTTTCATACTGACGCCCTTGATCTGAATGGAGAACGGAAGGAACGCCGAATCTTACTATTACTTGTTCCATAATCGTTCGGGCGATAGTTTCTGCTTCCATATTTGGAAGAGCAAACGCTTCCGTCCATTTTGTGAAATAATCCGACACGACGAGAATATGACGATTCCCTCTGTCGGTTTCCGGTAATTCACACAAAATGTCTGAAGCTATTCTCTCCATAGGCACGCCAGATGCAACAATCTGCATTGGAGCCCGTCTTTTAGGAATGGGATTCTTTCTTCTTGTACAAGCATCGCAGCCTGCTATATACTGATGGACATCCCTTTGTAATCCCGGCCAGTAATATCTCTATCTTATTCTGGCTAACGTCTTTGTTACACCAAGATGTCCTGATGTTTTATTATCATGGCACATCTTTAATACATTTCTCCTCTCTGAATCTGGTATTATAACCTGAAATGTTTCTCGATTTGAGGGGAGTAAAATCCATTGTCGCACTAGGAAGTCATCTCGAATGCTCAACCTCTCAAACTGATTCCATAGTGATTTGACCACGTAACCATACTGTGAGACATCAGCAAATAATGGTCGTTTGCCTTTTTCCACCCACTGGCGCACTAGCTGAATATCTTTGTTGGCCTTTTGTGCTTCTACAAGACTTTTATTTTCCTTATCAAATTCTTTGTTTGTTACTTTCATGGATGACTGCACAGATCTCACTGACAGGTTAGATTTTTCTTCTTCCCAGTTAGGTTCAAATCCACACTGTGTGCACGGAATTCTACTAAGAGCATCCGCATTCCCATGCTTTCGTCCTGGGCGATGCTCTATTTTTATGTCATAGGTGCTAATAACCTCAAGCCATCTTGCCAATTGGCCCTCTGGGTTCTTGAAGTTGAGTAGCCACCTAAGAGATCCGTGGTCTGTTCTAAGTAGGAATTGTCTTCCGTACAGATAATGGCGAAAGTGTTTTATAAAGTGAACGACAGCCAATAACTCTTTCCTTGTCACACAGTATCATTTCTCTGCTTTTGTTAATGTGCGGCTGGCATAAGCTATCACTCGTTCTTTTCCACATATGTCTTGGGAAAGCACGGCACCTATGGAGTGATTGCTCGCATCTGTGTCCAGAATGAAAGGTAAAGATACGTCTGGTAGTGCCAATATCGGCGCAGAGATCAATCTGTTCCGTAGAGTTTCAAAAGCATCCTGTGCCTCTTTTGTCCATTGAAACTTACGCCCTTTCTCTGTAAGACGGTGCAAAGGTTTTGCTTCCATAGCAAAATCTTTAATAAAACGTCTATAATAACTGCATAACCCGAGGAAGGAACGAACATCGGATACGCTTGAAGGTACAGGCCATTCAGCAACAGCTTTAATCTTTTCTGGGTCTGTCGCAATGCCTTCTTTCGAAATGATGTGACCTAAGTATGAGACTTTTGTGGCAAAAAGGTGACACTTTCTTGCTTTCAACTTTAGACCTGCCCCTTGCAGTCTATCGAAAACCTTTTCAAGATTGCTGAGCATATCTTCGAATGATTTTCCAATTACTATTATATCATCGAGATATACCAGGCATATATCCCACTGGAGACCTGCAAGAACCGTCTCCATCAAACGTTCAAAGGTCGCAGGCGCACAGGTAAGACCAAAAGGCATCACCTTAAACTGAAAAAGACCTTTGCGTGTTACAAAAGCTGTTTTACTCTTGTCCTCATCCTCCATGGCAACTTGCCAGTATCCGCTATTGAGGTCTAGCGTAGAGAATAAAGCATGTCCGGACAAGTGGTCAAATGCTTCTTCTATATTTGGGAGGGGGTATGCGTCTTTTACTGTTACTGCATTTAGTCGCCTATAATCAATACAGAAGCGCATGGAACCATCTTTCTTACGCACTAGAACTACAGGCGAAGCCCAAGGGCTATTTGAGGGTTCTATAACGTCTTTTTCAATCATTTCATTCACCTGTTTATCAACTTCTTGTAACATATGTAACGGGATTCTCCGTGCTCCTTGCTTAATTGGTCTCTCTGTAGGGTTAGTTTGGATTCTGTGTTTAACAACTGTAGTTCGACCCAGATCAAAATTTGAATTTGCAAACAAATTCTGATATCTAAGCAAGAATTTTTCAGCTTGCAAGGCTTGTGCATTTGAAAGAGTTTTCTTACATCTGTCAAGTAACTCTTGAACGTCAGATCGGAGTCCTACGTTTGTTTCTCTTGATGTCCCTTGTGTTTTCTCTTCATCAGCAGCTGTCATTTTCGCAATCATTGTTCCTTTATATATCTGTTGGGCTACATCTGTAATATTCATAAGTCGCACAGGCACAGTTTCGCTACCTTTTACAAATGTTCGGCCAACCAGCGCACGACCCTTCTCCAGAAATTTTGCCTCTGGCTCGACTATGTAATCTGAGCCTCCAAATGTATTCTGCCCTGGAATTTTAGCCACAGTAACTACTTCACTCCTAGGGGGAATACAAATGTCATCAGCTGCAATGACACGGTAACAACCTATGGTTCCTTCACAAGAAATGCGGTAGTCCTCATTGTTTAGTCTCAGCGTATTATTGTTGAGATCTATAATACCACTACCTTTCTTCAAAAAGTCTAGGTCAAGGATACCGTCTACTGTGATGTCTGTTACCATTGCTGGAATAATTGTTTCAAATTGCCGTACTCTGATCTGATAATCTGCTTTTCCATAATGGGAAAGTGCATTTCCACTTGCGTTTAAAATCTTCTGTGCACTGTTTTCTAATTCAGGTCGCTTTTCTTGCGTTATCATATCATGCACCCTTCTTGAGACTAATGTCAATGAAGCCCCTGTATCGATCAACAGTTTTGCATGTGTACCATTTACCTCTGCCTCAATAAAAATTCCAGCCTCAGCACTCATGGTGCTTCCACCTACGTGTCCTTGCATCCTACGTTGATTTCTCCGGCGCTTACTACGGATTCGCCGCGCATTCCCACTAGTTGAGCTCTTTGATGAGGGATTGGTGTTTTTATCTGTGTCTTTATTTTTAAGTTTAGGACAATTCCGACGAATATGTCCCCTTTTTTTGCAATAATAACAAATCACTCCATCACTTGTTTTCTTGTCTGTCAACTGCGATGTGTATTTTCTTGGTCTCCAGTTTTGATCTTGTACCTGTTTTTCCAATCTATCCAACTGGGTTTGCATCTTTGTCATCAGGTCTACTAGTTCTAATGGCGGTACGAGTTTTACATGGTCGCGTTCTACACCCTCAATTAGTCGCAAATCTCCTCGCCTCTCTGTTTTATAGTAAGCATCTAACTCTACCGCAAGCCGAATAGCATCATTAAGACTTCCAGGTCTACTCTGCTTGATGCGTAAGCGCATATCTGAGTTGACTAATGCATCAATGAATGCGTCCTTCCCCAGTGTTTCTCTTACTTCTGAGGGTGCTGTAGGATAAGCTAAACAAGTTAATCTACGGATGGCCTGTCCCAGCTCAGACAATGTCTCAGACGCTCTTTGTTTTCTTTCCTTCAACTGCGCACGGTAAAGTTCAGTCTGATTTGGTGGCGCAAAGCGTTCTTCAAGGGCCTTAACCAACAAATTATATTGCTGTCCTGTTTCTTTTGAAACATTTCCAAGCACACCCTGCGCGGTTCCTCTTAGCGAAACAGCTAAGTAAAGACCTTTTTCTTTCTCTGACCAGTTGTTAATGGTAGCGCATGCTTCAAAATGGGACTTATAGTCCAGCCAGGAATGACTACCGTCAAACGTTGCAGGTTTGATGTTACATTTTGCAGCCTTTTCCTCTCTGATATTTTCCTCTTGTGTCAAGAAAGGGTTGTCTCTGAAGTGAACGCTTGCTTTCCTTTGTACCCGACCCCCATGAGGTAATTCATCATTTCTAATTTGCACAGAAGGCTTAATTCTATTTTGCTCTTCCGGTGGTACTTGCGATTGCACACCCCGTGAAAATTCAAAAGGGGAATGTGCAAGAGTGTTATTCAGCAAATGAACTGGATGAGGATGTGCTTTTGGTGAAAGGCGCGGCGTTTCACTGCTAGATCGTGGCGCAATCGCTACTGACGGCGCATGCGCTGTCTGCTGTGCATCTACCATTACTCTATGTTCATCATCACCTAAAGAGTAATTAAACATCGCATCCGCAAGTTCAATATCATCTCTGTCCCTTTTCTTTTTCGCCTTCGCAGAGCTCATGGTAACATGATTGGTATTTGTACTTTCCACGGTGGCGGATCCACTTTGCTCATTATTCTGTTGCATTGCCGTTTCATCTGTTGTAGATGAAATTGGATGACCCTGGCCTCCACTTGCACCTTCCATGTTTGCAATTCCCGAATCGCGCGCTCGCGCACGTTTATCTAGAGGTGTTGAGTACCTCTCTATTTCTTTGCGCAGTTGCTCGCAGCTCTTTTCCAGGAATGAAATTTCCTCATCTACCATCTTGTCCATAATGATTTCAATGTAATTTAACAATTGATTATAAAAAAATATTCCTCGCCGAATCTCAACGCGCTGCCACCAAATTTATGTAACGTTTCTGGGTTCGAAGATTCGGTTGCTCTGCCTGAGCAATTAAAGGAATAAATCAAATAATATAAATTTCTCAATGAAGGATTTTAATTATCAATATTTACAATATCCAATATTGTCCTGGAGCGCGTGCGCTTCCTAGCTAAGCTAAGCTAAGCAAACAAGAAATATTTACCAACTTGCAAAATAAATACAACAGTCTCGAAAGCCTTATTCAGGCACATAAGACTTGTTAAGCAAGTTTACGTTTCTCACCTTTCTTGAGACAACTGACTGGTGTCGACTTCTGTCTGGAACTGACTTAGAGCTCCGATATCGCTTCTTATATACCCTAAACTATCACGTGATCTCCGAGGATCGAAAGGGTAAACTAAACAGGAAGTATTTATTACACACAAAGCTTCCGGAGGACAGAATGGAATTTATCATTTCGATTCCTAGTTTTGTTTCAGTAGCATAATTGTGTGCCAAGTTATATTGAAATCGGACCAAAACTGTATGAGGAGTACCATTTCGAAAGAATTTCACAGAAATTTCTATTTTTAGTAACCAAAGCAACACTGTTCATCGAAATCAAAATCCGATGCACAGAATTATGTATATTAGTGTATTTTACTTGTGTGCCAAGTTATATTGAAATCGGACCAAAACTGTAGGAGGAGTAGCATTTTAAAAAATTGTTTACAGACAGACAGACAGACAGACGGACGGACGACGGACGCATTACTATCGCATAAGCTCTTCTGGTCTCTGACCAGTAGAGCTAAAAATGACGTTTTTAAGCCAATTTTGTGTGAGTAGTTTCTTTTAGAAAGGTTGAATAACTTTTTAAAGACGTAGACAAATTAGTCAGGAATATCAAAATGTTAAGACGAGGTAAAATCAAAACTATTGATATAAAAAAATCAATATGTCTTCTCGCTAGATTTTTTGCTAAATAATTTCAAAGTTTGCTTTTATATTGCTAAAATGTTGCGTTTATGGCGTTATTTATGTCTACAACGTCATATGTTGAACGTTGTCACGTTTACAGTTCGAGTTTAAATATCTTGACATTTGGATTATGTAGGATTTAAAAGGTGATATAGATGCAGCATTTAATTTTATTCATCATGTAACTTATTGCGGGGACATATTAGGATGACAAGCATCTTTTTTTCACTAGTATTGAGAAATTCATATTCTGAGATCAAAAAGTCAGGTTGAACGATATAAACATTCCTCGCGCGTCAGAATTAACATGCAGCGACAACAACCCAAGTGATAAAATATTAGTTCCTGTATTTTTAGGAAATTCATGGTCAATTGGATTTCAGGCTTAACACTTTATTCGTAAACGGCAATGAAAAAAAATAACATCCCGATACTGAGGAAATTAGCGGGGGGGGGGGGGGGGGGGGGGCTGTAAATTTCTTTCTTACTGGTCGCAAGCTTGTTTATACATCTCTGTAGCCCTAACTCTCAAATATATGTTAATTACGAATTCTATGACGCGGAATCAAATTTCCATACGAAAAATGTAAAACACTTACATTTAGCTTTTACACTTAGAGCTTCTTTTATAAAATATAGAAAAAATGATACTTGTAAGTTAGGCCAGATAAAATTAATCTTTAGATTTTCATCCCCACCCGCCTCTCTCAAAGTTTCCTGCCCCGATGTTTTTTATTTTGATTCTGGGGTGTTAAAAAAAGTATTTTCATGTATTTTTATTCAGCAAGAATTTAGGTCAAAGTTTAAGAGTTATCTCCCGTCTGTATTAAAAGTCGCGTGCCGCTATTTATAGCAAAAAAGTCATGTGAAGAATGGAGAAAAATCGGCAATAAAAGCAGTTTATACGTGGGCCGTTCAAAAATTACGCGGACTTGTTTCACAGAAAAAATATTTGACGACATAATCGGGCAAAATGTCACACATAATATAAAAGAATCTTTACTTATATGGTCTTCAAAATTTCATATCAAAATGTTGTAAATTGGTATCAATTTTGAGTGATTTTTCAGGACATATTAAGTCACGGAGCAGCAAAATCTTCAACGACACAGGCATTATAAAAAAAATATTTGTCATTTGATTGCGCTTTCATTTTCTCAACATTTTCCCAAAAGTACCTGTACAGCTTGAGTTACCTTATCTACTCAACATCCAAACACCATTTCTTGTCAAGCTTAAAATCTATTAAACAAGAAAAGAATATTCTTGTTTTGTTTTAAAACCAAAAACTGCAGGTATTTATGAGGTATAGTGTGATATTGCTGACTCTCAATCACGTTCTTTACAGTCCGGATCAAGTTTTCGTCGATAATCTTCTTCCCGTCCTCCCGTATAACCTTTTTACAGAGGTCTAACGGTCTAAAATTTCAATATGCTATTTGTGGACTAATGTCACGAATACCCTAGTTTACTAAATGTTTTAATATGCATATTTTTGATCTATGTTGGCAATATCTCGAGCATTTACACATAATTCAACAAAAGTGTGGTGCGCCGTCAATTCAGGAGACGTCATTTTCACAGTCGTTTTCACGGGAATCGCATCAGAGAAATTTGTTAGCACTTCAAACATCACGTCAGAAATCTTAATACATAAATAAGAGAACAATTTAAAAAAACATTTGAGAAAATTGTCGAAAAATATCGCGAATTATAGAAAATTAATGAGTTAAATTTTGGATTCCGCATGCTTTTGTATCAAATTTTTTGTCGTGCTCCGTACCTCTCCATCAGCGATATCAACATACTGATAATTTAAGTAGAATTTTTAAAAAATACAGAAATTTTGCCCAAAATTTATCGGAATCTTTAAGATACATATTTCTGTAAAATTTCATAACTATATGACGTCTGTAAGAGTAAATAATAGCACAGTCCGCGTAATTTTTTAACGGCCCTCGTATATGTAAGGAAAAGATAATTTGCCAGTATAGAGAAGACAGAGAAGAAAAAATAGCATAAACACATCTAGGTACCGTCACTGACATCAACAAGTTTTTATATAGAGATTTTAACTAAGTGAAAATAGATGAGGAAAATGACACCTGGTAAAGTTTAATTTTTAACGATCTCCAGCTGCGTGTGATTTTGCTTTGAAGAAAAAAAAACATCGTAAGCAGACTTTAGAGAATGTTATGTGCTAAGAAAATGTTAAATCTTAAAACTTTTTACAGTTCAGGCCTAGTTTTTTCAGTAGAATATTTTATTAGAATATATTTTATAGATTTTGCAAATTATGACCTATTTTAATGTCGAACATGTCAAGTCGCAAGATCTATGACATTTTTTAGGAAGGTGGAAATCTATGATATTTTACAGAAAACAGAGGGGTTTATTGGTTAAACTAAAATGTATTCAGGCCATCAGGGAAAGGCCAATGAAAAGTCATGCATACACAATTTATTGGTATCCCCACCTCATTTTATTTGGCGTGTGCTGTATATGTGTATTTGATAATTTGTTAATTAACAATAACTATTTAATTTTTTAAAGCAAGAATCTTCTTTAAATATTTAAAAGAACATGAAAAAATAAAATCTATTTATATTGGCATTAACATAATGAAAAGAAATGTGTGCGAAGAGTCCATGTTTTGTTGATACTAACAATTTAACAATTATAAAAAATAAAATCCGCCCACCCGCCCCAATTTTTTAGCAAATTAGGATGAGAATCTAAAGATTAATTTTATCTGGCCTTATTTACAGTTCATATAGTTCTAACAGTCCTAAACTAAATTTGGGACGGTTTTAGATATATTCCAAAATTTGTTCGCCAGCAAAACAAGGAGACTAAACGAGATTTAAAAAGAATACTAGTACATAATAAAATAACCAAATAATTATAATAATGATTACAATAAGAAAAAAAGACAGGAAAATACATGTAATTGAATTTAAACCGTTTTTAGTGCTGGGGATTGATTCAATCCTGAAAATTATACGCATATATTTGCCCCGGATTTGATTGGCTATCATGAGGGGCTGTATATGCACACATCAGGAGAACATGCGTATTGCAAGTTTTCCGCAAAGCAATTTTATTGATAACTTTATTTTTGCATATCATATACAGCTTTTACATACTATCTCATCAAAATTCAGAGGGAAATTCAATTATAAAACATGTATGAGGTTTACATACAATAGCATGAACTTTGTATAAATCTACTTGATTCGTACAGTCTTGGAGTCATTTGCAGAGAATTAAACGGGAAACAACGCAACGTTGCCTTTGTGACATCATTGACGTCATAATCAAATGTACACAAAACAACCACTCGACTCGTCGAAAGTGTGTACCAAAATTGATGCCAAAAGCAAACCCGCGACCTACCTTAAGAGGCCACCTTTGGGAAGTGCGGAAACTAGCCACTTAAGACAGGTGGCCTCTTATTCCAGTTTGCCCTAGAAGTAGCCAATCGGTCAATAAATAAACAGCAATAACTACTACAGTTGATTTAATTAATCAGATAATTAAACATGTCAATTTCCTAAAACCTTTGTATGTGTGTATATATAACTCACAAGCTGACATTCTGCTCCTGGGCTATACTGTAAATCACTTTTTATTCGCGAGAATTTTATTTTCGCGTAAATTACGCGTAATTACGTAATTAATAGAGAGGTTTAGCAAATTCACTTGTACGTGTACATGTACGTGTAAACTACAAGTTTGAATTACACGTACACGTTAACATTTTTTTCTAGTTTAGCAAAGTATAACATGTACTTGTACTTGTAAGTTTTCAAATGTAAAAGTGGTTTACATTTAAAAATCATCCGCAAAAGCAATGATTTTAATACGTATTTTGCCGTTTTACATAAATATATATGTTTGTACTTATGAGGAAAAAGATTGTACAGATTTCTAATATCTTTAATCGGTCAAAGCCTGTTTTGAAAATCTAGATGTTGTGATTTTAACTTCCTATAAACTAATATTTTTCAATTACTGACGTTCAGTTCTTTTACCAGTATTTGCATTAAATATTCAGGTTTTCGAAAAACGCACACTTTTTGAAAAATAAGCAGCAAATTTTGTCTCGCTAATAAAAAGTCAATGACTATCTCGCGAAAAAAAGGTATTGCAAAAATTGAGTTATCTTCAGTATATGGCCTAATGTGATGTTGCCGGGGACACAGGAAAACTTCGCGACATGTATATCCGTGAATTCGCTATATTCGTGTTCGTACTAAACGAGTTTAACTGTACATGTTGTTATGGGCTTTATAAATGGTGACTTTTAAAAATGATATTTTTGTGATTTTATGAATAATACGTTTAATAACTTGAATTTAAGTTTTATAATATGATTATCGCTCTTTGCTACAATGTAAAAGATGCCACTTTGATCACATGATCATTTTAACTTGTGCATGTATATAAAGTTATAAACCATGATTTTTTTTAAGTCATTAGTCTGTTGGCTCGCATGGTTCTGAATACGAACCATAGTTCCTGCATAAGGAAATAGGTGTCAAGAAAATCCTGAATAAGGCAAACATTCCTGAATAAGGAAATAACAGTTTTCCACCTGTATAAGGTTCCAAAAGCTGTGCAGGGCTGACGCCACATTGTTTGCTGATGATAGACTTTCAATAAATCTTATAAAAAGTAACATCCTTTATTTCCAAGAAGTAAGAAATTAAAAGAACCCCTTAACAATATAATTTGATATCTAAAAATTTACAGTGCACTTGCATACAAAAGATGTAACGGTATTGACCAACCTGAAAAGATAGGGTGGAATGGTTTCTCCTCAAACAGTTGTTTCTTTAAACAATATTAATCAATGTCTTTCTTTCTTGAATAACCCATCGCGTATCCGTGTATAAAATGGTGTTTTGTTCTTTAAATAATTACATTTATTTATAAAATTCTATTCTATTTAATCTACGATGCTGTTTGCCTTGAGTGTTAATAATGTTTGCAAACATAGGAAGGTCGGTATTGAAAATGAACTGAAAAAATAAAATATGTTTAATATTTAGTTATTCGATTTAGTTTAAATTTAAGTATTTGCAGAGATCTAGAACTAGTTTAGCACCTTTGCATTTCTTTTCATGCGATTGAATTGAATATTAGAGTCAATGTTTTTTTTTCTGTTTTATCCTTTCATAACCGAATGCTCAATATGCTGTATTCTTCACATTTATGACTCACACAGAAGATCTATAATTGACTTTCTTTTTAACTTGCAGACGGTGTCAAATTACTTACTTTAAGACATTGAAGTATTTTGATCGCAGTACATTGTACTTACAATGTACATGGAAAAGGCAGTTACTTCTTTTCTTTTCTTTACAATTTATGTAAAATGTCAAGAATTAGAAATGCAAAACGGGACTTTTAAGTACAACTATAATTTCGACAACATATTGCCTATCAATACTGATGCATATTTCGATGTGCTTTACAGCACCGATCAAATCCAATGTGCAAGAGAATGTTTGAAAAGAAAGTTATGTGAAGGATTTCTATTTAATACAGAGAGCACAGAGTGTAGATTTCTTAGCTGTCCACTTCATGGACTGAAAACGTCGGCATATCACACTGGGTGGAACTATTATGGTATCAAAAACGGTCAGTATTATTCAATCTCAAATAACACTGGCATCGGAAGCAATTTTAAAATGAGGTGGCAAATTGAAAGGGGGAGGGGCTAAACCAGCAAAAAAGGTAAACCCTAATTTTCAATGCCTAATATATAGGGATGTCAAAATATTAATTTTCCTTAGTCGAACATTCGATTGCATTATTCGAACGATAGTCGACTATTCGGATTTTTTTTATGGCATAGTGTTTTTGAAAGCTTATTAATTAAAATAAATTGGAAAATTGAAATAAATTGGAAATGGAGAATTGTAAACACACACTATCCACACCTCCGATGAAAATGTTAAATACATTTATAATTTGTCGAAGTAATCAATTAATTAATAATTGCCCAAGCTTTAAGTGTCTTTTATGTTTGATTGTTTTAATAATTATCGATATATTTGTCTGAATGCAGACTAATATGTTAACTATTATTAATATACCGGAAAGTTAAGATATTTTGATTCTCAGAATTGCTTTTACTTAATATTCCATTGTAATTGTAAACCTTACATTGTATGCACGTGCCATTTTAGAATTCACCTGGTACAAATAAACAGAACTAAGTTGTACAACCCTTGATTTTCCGGCAGATTTTAATTACGTTAATTTTACATGAGGAGAGAATATTTATTTTTCTCAAATGCTTTCTTCAACTTTTTACCTTATTCCTGAATGATATATTGGGTAAATTTGAATGAAAACCACACGGTTTGCAGCCGTATTGCCGCTTTAAAAAATTAAAAATGGCAATAAATCTACAAAAATATTACAATAAGTGATTGATCGGATTTTGATAAATACTGACCAGTATTCAAAACGAAATAAATACATACAATGAAGCGCATTGAAGTGGTAAAATTTTCTGTTTGGATGGATCGTTTTGAGCTATCTTTAGACACGCCCATTTCTTTAGAAAAGAAAATTTGGTCAAATGATTCAATCGAATACCTGTAAAACATGTATTTCATAAATATAATGGCAAATGAAATTGACGGTCTGCATAAACACCGAGTAAGCACGTGTTCGACCGATACATGTGTTATAGTAACTCCAATAAACATGATAAAATCATAATTATGTACAAATTCGTTGCAATGCGTGTTGTACATAAGCGGAAACTCTATACATAGCTCTTTCTTAAAAAAATCTTCATTTCAGTGTAACTCATGTTGCTTGTCGCGGAAAGTTTCGTGTCTTAAAACATTACTACGAATATTGCTTTCTCGTTTCTAAAGAAATGGGCTTGTCGTTATGTTATAATTGACGTTCAAAACGCGACTCAGAACGTTTCGTCCCAATGGAAAATTTTACCACTTCAATGCGCTTCATTGTATCAAAGAAGCATGGACCCCATGGATGCACCAGAGATGGGATCAGATGTCTTTGAAATGTAAGCACTTGTCGGCCGGTCACGACTGCCGTGAGCACTATGCTTTTAAATACACGGATTAAATAACTTTTTAAAGATCCTTTTAAAAAAAAACTTACTAAAAAAATAAATATTAGTACTTATCTGTGTTTACATATCTTTTTATGCGTTCGGATCGATAGATCCGGGGCGTATTTTGTTTTTGTCCTGTCTGTCGATCCGCAGCACAGTTAAGGTTAAAAAAAGGAGGCGGAGCCTAATTTGTACGGGAAAACTTGACTATGACATCATACACAATTAACGTCATACAACATTTCTTTAAAATGCCACAAAATTAGTTTATCTGCTAATTTAACCAGTAAGAAATCATCAAACTACATAAAAACTTACTACTGCGTGTTGTTTTGTCGTTAGTTAAATCCCACATAACAAGTTATAAACAAGTCACTGATCGCAATACACTTGTCAATATGACGTCATTTCTTACAACGTGACGTAGTTTGTATGCAGTGAGACACAGATCAAGTAATATTTTCTCAACAAAATATGTATTTTCTAATTAAATAAAATATTATTTACAGATATTCTACGGGCCAATAACTTGAATTTAATGTCTTCTTCCCTATTTTATTAATATATTTTCTGTACATTATGTATTTAAGGAAGGCCCACACTTTTACGGATCCGGTTCTAATTTTACACATCAATATAAAATTCTGATTTTCACTTTTCTATTGATATAAATCTTTTTGGGTGATTGAAAATGATTTAGCAAGTATATATTTGTTTATTATAATGTTATTGTGCATATGAAGCATTTAATATACATTATTTATGGAAATTAACACTTTGCACTCTGTCCATAAGGTCTATATGTCATTTAGTACATACACAGACATAAAATTCTTAATTGCTTTTATGGACCTAAATCTTTTTAATTTTCTTTTAAGCAAACTAACCTGAGATCTATTTTTTATTGATTTAGAGCCTATATCATTCATTTAATTTTTACTTTTTACAAATTTTGCATTGAATAATTGAAAAATTGATGTTCAAAAATGGGGGTATACGTCTTCAAAAGACTGTTTTGTTAAAATTTTCTGGTCAACCATAATAAAGTAGTTGTTTTTGTTAACATTAGATATAATTCTTAATAGTTTTAAAGAAAAAATGGCATCTAAACATTTTGGATTTTGAGAATTATAAAAAATAAAGATATTTTGAGATTTTTTTCTGAAAGACATGGACAGATTCAACACCAATTTGTTAATGTTTTGCAGTAAAGATTTCAAATATTCTCTTGGCAAATGAATATTTTTGATCTTCATAAGTTTTAACATGAATTTAATGTGATTTGGTGCATAACTAAGAGAAATATGATATCACACTTTTTTATGTTCAATTTTGGCTGTTGAGTTTTTAGAGGTATGTGCGCTGAGACATGTTGTATGAAAATTAACCTGCAAAGATATGCCTTTTAAGGGTGTTTTAGTAAGTTTAAGACTTGTTCAAGGTATTCAAATTGAAAAATTATCAGTTTGACAGAAAATTCTGAAAGTACGGACCTACCTTAATTAACACTGCCGTATATTTGTATGCAAGTACATCGGAGGGTAATGTGGGGGGTCTTTATAAATCGATCTAGTGCAAGGGCATACACTCTGTGGATCAAAGTAAGCTTTTACATTTCAACTACAGAACTATTAAGGTATCTGAAAAGTGCTGCGATTCTGATGAAATCTTAAAAACAATTTATTTATATCAATATTTCATGCCGCTGACCAGCAAAAAATATAGCATTCGGTCATACAAGTATAATTTTAACAATGAAATTGCAGAATTTAGACAGGATCGCAGCACTTTTTAGAAACTACAATATGCGTTGAAAATATTTATATACTAAACTTGGAAATTTATCTTGATTATGCCCTTGCACTGGTGACATTTATATGTATCATCAATACTTCAAGTCAATGTGCTAAAATCGCGTGAATGCTGCATCACGTGACTAGTCTAAATATAAAATATAATCGTCCTCGATATGTAGTTATTAATCATAATTACAATTATCCGATATAAATAATGTACTAAAAATAATCGCCATCCCGATTACGAATACATTTTTAAATACAAAATTTAGTCGATATTTCCATTGCGCACCTTAACTGTACTGCGTCTGTTTGTCTGTCTTTTGTCAACTATAACCTTTGTCATAACTTCATATTTGGTATGCATACTCCACTGATCAAGCTCTTTTAAATGACACCAAGGTCAATGACATTGTTACCTTGACTGTGACCTATATACTAAAAATAGCTTTAATTTACAAACACATCTTATTATACCCCCGCTTGAAAAAACGGGAGGGTATATACATGTAGTAATCGGTATATATGTCCGTCCCTCTGTTACGTTTTGGGATACCCATCTCTTTTCCGCAACTCCTCTCATAACCACTGAATGAAATTTGATGAAACTTTTACAGAATCATTATAACATATTGCCATTGTGCGCCTCCTATTTTACTTTTTGATCCGACTTAGAAGTTGGGTTTCCCATCGCAAACCATGGGCATTGCCATCATATTTAAATGGGAGGCGGGGGTATCATTTAGTGAGCTCATTGCTCACAGTACCTCTAGTTTTTAGCTCTACTGGTCAGAGACCAGAAGAGCTTATGCGATAGTAATGCGTCCGGCGTCCGTCCGTCTGTCTGTCTGTCTGTCTGTAAACAATTTTTCAAAATGCTACTCCTCCTACAGTTTTGATCTGATTTCAATATTACTTGGCATATAAGTAGACTACACTAAGATACATAATTCTGTGTATCGGTTTTTGATTTCGACGAACGATGTTGGCGTTGTTACTAAAAATAGAAATTTCTATGAAATTCTTTCAAAATGCTACTCCTCCTACAGTTTAGGTCTGATTTCAATATAACTTGGCACACAAGTAGAATACACTAAGGTACATAATTCTGTGTATTGGTTTTTGATTTCGACGAACGGTGTTGGCGTTGTTACTAAAAATAGAAATTTCTATGAAATTCTTTCAAAATGCTACTCCTCCTACAGTTTTGGTTTGATTTAAATATAACTTAGCACACAAGTAGACTACACTAAGATACATAATTCTGTGTATCAGTTTTTGATTTCGACGAACGGTGTTGGCGTTGTTACTAAAAATAGAAATTTCTGTAAAATTCTTTCAAAATGCTACTCCTCCTACAGTTTTGGTCTGAATGCAATATAACTTGGCACACAAGTAGACTACACTAAGATACATAATTCTGTGTATCGGTTTTTGATTTCGACGAACGATGTTGGCGTTGTTACTAAAAATAGAAATTTCTGTTAAATTCTTTCAAAATGCTACTCCTCCTACAGTTTAGGTCTGATTTCAATATAACTTGGCACACAAGTAGACTACACTAAGGTACATAATTCTGTTTATCGGTTTTTGATTTCGACGATCAGTGTTGGCGTTGTTACTAAAAATAGAAATTTCTATGAAATTCTTTCAAAATGCTACTCCTCCTACAGTTTTGGTTTGATTTCAATATAACTTGGCACACAAGTAGACTACACTAAGATACATAATTCTGTGTATCGATTTTTGATTTCGACGAACGGTGTTGGCATTGTTACTAAAAATAGAAATTTCTGTAAAATTCTTTCAAAATGCTACTCTTCCTACAGTTTTGGTCTGAATGCAATATAACTTGGCACACAAGTAGACTACACTAAGATACATAATTCTGTATATCGGTTTTTGATTTCGACGAACGATGTTGGCGTTGTTACTAAAAATAGAAATTTCTACGAAATTCTTTCAAAATGCTACTCCTCCTACAGTTTTGGTCTGATTTCAATGTAACTTGGCACACAAGTAGACTACACTAAGGTACATAGTTCTTTATATCCGTTTTTGACTTCAATGAACATCTTTACCTTGGTTAATAAAGATAGCAATTTCTGTTACTCTCAAAATGCTACTTCAAATACAGTTTTAGTCTGATTATAATATAATGTGGCATGCAAGTAGACTACACTAAGAACATAAAGAAACTAATTCAAGGATCATTATTCTCTTTTTTGCTAGTGTAAAGTTTCAATTCCCAACTGCTTAAGTACTTTCCTCTTCCTTTGCTATAAGTACAAACCAGTAGAGCTTCAGTCTCGACAGAGACTTCTGGTTAATTTGAATATTTTAATCACCTGATTTTATACTTTTTAAAGCTAAAATTCAGTTCTTAGTAACATAGTACAACACTTGTATTTAAAATTTGTATTTATACAATCAGGGTTTTTATTTCCCTTTCAACATATCATGTTATTTTTGATACATTACATAACAAATATTTCGTATTCTTTGTTTTCACTGTCAATTTCTCATGTAACAAAACAATGTCTTTACCTTCTATGATTTAGATTGTGACGAAGGTTGGACCTTTTATGAAGGTCATTGTTACTTGTACAACGAAACAGTATTAGATTGGTTTACTGCAAAGGTAACCCAATTAATATTTGACTGACTGATTTCACTTATTTCAAATGTATTAATTTATAAAAAAAAAAATAAAATTGTTGTTTTTATAAAATGTATATGCCAAAATCGCCGGGACATTTAGAATATTTTACGAATGAATGCAATGATAAAGAAAACTCTTAAGATGTACATGTGTACTATCATCTTTTTACAGAATGCTTATAATTTCTATATTTCTTTGAACAGGTCTATCTGAACATATATACTCACAGTCAATAGAAAGGCTACACTCTAATTTTAGGGTGAAAATTATATACGGGATATAACTATGTACCAAAATAGTTAGGACATCTTTTACTTTGCTAAATCAGTTATTTAACGGTTGAATGATTTTCATTTCATTACCGGAGGTTGCTTTTTAGCCCTCTGAACAGAAATCAAAATTTTGCGATTTTAATAAAAAACTTTTCATCCTTAAAATTAGGGTGTTGCGTTTCTATTGACTGTGAGTATATAAAGTAAATCATACCAAATATTTTCTTTAAAAAAGAAACGAAAGGAAATGCTGTAGATGGGTTGGCATTCTTTCTGCCCCCTACATGCAAAATAAATTATGTTAATATGCAATTGCAAGATAATTATGTAGTCATGCAACATATTTATGGCAACACGCATGTTAATTATGTTGACATTCAATTTACCAATCTAATAAGAAAATATAATTTTAATATAGTCTTATTTACTTACTTACACCCGTATCTGACATCGTAGATGTGACTTGTTTATGTCAACATGCAAGATACTAATGTCAACATGCGACTTATTTATGTCAAAATGGGACTTATTTATAATAACATGGAAGATAATTATATTTACATGCTACTTATTTATGTCAACATGCGACTTATTTATGTCAACATGCAAGATAATTATGTTAACATGCAATATATATAGCTGCATGTTGACATAATTATCTTGCATGTTGACATAAATAAGTTGCATGTCGACATAAATAAGTTGCATTGTGACATATTTATCTTGCATGTTGACATAAATAAGTCGCATGTCTACATAATTATGTTGCATCTTGCATCTACGATGTCAGCTAGGGGCGTTAGTAAGTAAATTTAACCGTATTTAAATTACATTTCCTTATTAGATTGGTAACTTGCATGTTGACATTATTATGTTGCATGTTGACAAAGTTATGTTGCATTTTAACATTATTATGTTGCATGTATTTGCATTAAGATAGATTGTGGTTAGGAATGTTTTTTAAGACTGAAAGGAACCGTCATGGTATCTCGGTTGGTAGAGCGCTCGCTCCGTGCCGTCATGATATCTTGGTAGGGAGAGCGCTCGCTCCGTGCTGTCATGGTATATCTGTTGGTACAGCGCTCGCACCGTGATCGGAAGATCGTGGGTTGGGTTCGAACCCCGGTCGCGTCTACATTCTAGTAGTTAGAAAAGGGAAGCAACTGTTCCTTCGCCAAGTTGTCAGCACTCGAAGTGAAAGTTGCATGTCTTTTGGATGAGGTCCCCTTGTCGTGACTGGTGCTGGTACGATAAAGAATCTTTATTGCCCAATGGTCTAATTGCCGAGTAAAGGTCTAAATCTCGAGCCTTTCATGTTCTAGTATATTTTGAATTCTGTATGAGTAAACAATTCTCGAATGGTACGCAAAATACAATCAATCAGTCATAAGACATATTTACGTTTAGGAAAAGGTTTAAGAGTTCATTACAGACCCTAAACCGTGCTACTACACCTCAGAAACGAACCGTACCGTTCCGTGCACAAAGCGTACCGTACCGTGAACAAAGCGAACCGTACCGTCCACAGAGCGTACCGTTCCGTGCAAGAAACGAACCGTACCGTCCACAAAGCGAACCGTTCCGTGCTCAAAGCGTACCGTTCCGTCCACAAAGCGAACCGTTCCGTGCACAAAGCGTACCGTACCGTCCACAAAGCGTACCGTTCCGTGCAAGAAACGAACCGTACCGTTCTTTGGTTAATTATGCAAACCACGCCCCCAATGATCTTTGAACTGGGCAATGATCAAATAAGTCATTTTGGTTTATTTTTCGCAATAGCGCCCGTGAAAGGAGTCCTGAGGGAGTTTATGTCTGGCTGTTCGAAACATCTTTATCAAGTATCATGCATCTGGGCTTTCAACTGTGAAAATAAAGGAAACTACTCGAAATAAACAACTTCAAAACAACTAGACAGAGTTTGAGACGATGCCGTATATGCTATAAATTAGATCACTCGTTGTGTGTGTGATCACAGGTACAGTGCAGACCACGGGTTTTTCCCGCAAAACACGTGGCACCGTGAACCTCGAACTCGATGTCGGCATCCTTGATGTCAGCGATCGTGGACACCATGTAACAATGTGTATCACAGTTCCCCGTTACGGA
Organism: Saccostrea cuccullata; assembly: GCF_032062105.1. Taxonomy (NCBI): domain Eukaryota; kingdom Metazoa; phylum Mollusca; class Bivalvia; order Ostreida; family Ostreidae; genus Saccostrea; species Saccostrea cuccullata. Next base: position 44,967 of record NW_026937655.1, read on the forward strand.
TCTGATAATAAATATTTTCATTTTCTTTATTTGAGCAAATTAAATCAACTTCTTTTTGAAATATTTGTTGTACTTAAATATTCTTAATTAAACTATACAGATGTTTAAACTAATTTTCTGGTTTTCTTGACTTAAGATTTTAATTTTGCCCATTTAAATTATTGAATCAGATACGTGATCCTTTTTGCCGTAAGTATGCATTCATATGTAGTTCATATCAGATGCGTGATTTTACTAATCAATCATTAATTTTGTACGAATTTTAAAACATATATGAACTGTCTAGAGTTAAAAAAAAACCGTATTAGACTCGCACATTAATTCTGCTCAGATAATTACTCGGCGAATCATTGATGCAGTTAGACTTACACTGAAAATCGGTAATTATGTCAAATATGGATTAAAATATTACATGCAGTAAATAGGAAGATTTCTACTGAACGGATAGAGATGATAATCTGACTAATTAAATTGTGATCAACTTACAAGCTGCATACAAAAAAAAAACAAAAACAATTTGCGAAAAATTATAGATATTATAAGGTTTGTTACACTGTACCCCCATCCCCTTTCATGAAAACGATACGAATTAGCAGGTTATAAGTTCTTTAGAGGAGTGCAAAATGTTACGTTGCTGTAAATTTAAAAAAAAATCATAATCTACAGGACACCTGCTTATTTGTGTCTGGAAAAGGATAATTGTATCTAGAAAAGGATAATTTACAAAAATAAAATGAAAATAAAAAAGACAATGATTTTTCTCAATCCTCTTTCAAGCCACATTATGTTTGATACCCCCCTCCCCCTTTTCTAGAAGGCGATACTAATTATTAGCTACTAAAAACTCATCAAAAGTCTGCGAATTTATGTGACGCTATTGTACATTTAAAAAAAAAATAAAATGATAATTAAGGGATTCATGCTTATCTAATTGCGTCTGAAATGGATATTTTAGGAAGACAATTTCTAATCAGTGTTGTGGTGAAACCTGGAAGATGAGTTTCGCTGGATGTCAGTTGAGTGAGTTTTAAAAATGCATGTACACTTGATGTGGTCAGAGCTTAATAATTTGAAAGGCATGTTAAACACACGGCACCCCGGCCCTCTGGCTGTGACCCAATATTTTTTCAACAGGTGTGAATTGACCATAAGAATGTTTCAAATCACAAGAGAAATTCTTTCCGCGTAACAGACTCTCAGGGTCACCTAGCTTCATGCGATTTTGACTGACAAGTGATGCACAAGGATTTCGTGCATGTGCCGAGAACGAATGCATTGCGCAATAGTTGTAAATAGGTTGAGTTTGAACGAAAGTTGTGGAAATTAAATACCATCATAGACTGAAGAAATGTGACTTTGGCGATGTAAATAAAACGGAGAATGAGAATAAATACACTTTTTTACAGATTAAGAAACAAGGGGTTGCATCTCTCTCTCTCTCTCTCTCTCTCTCTCTCTCTCTCTCTCTCTCTCTCTCTCTCTCTCTCTCTCTCTCTCTCTCATTCACAACATTGTGCATGTATTTACACACTTATTTACTTATTAAAAAAAAGAAAAACTTATTGAAATAATTACTTAGACTGAGAGGATTTTTGAAAACATAATGCTAGTTTCTGAAAAGGAATGTTTTCTGTTACGAGACGCCCGGAAGTCATTTTTTTTTTTTGATTCCGAGTTTCTGCTGCCGATTTTCGTATCTAAATTCAGAATAATCAAAGATTTTCAGAATAATTAAAGATTTACATAAGAAAAAAACCCCAGACAAACAAGTCTTCTATGCCCTGTAAATTATTTTTATATTCTTTTTCTTTAATTTTTTTTTTATTAATTACATGTAATTTGTTTTTTGTTTACTGATATTTCTCTTCTAAGGCAGATGTTTAAACGACAGATCTACAATTTTAAAAATAAGAAACAATGTACATTTCTTCTTAGTTATTACTAAGAATAAAAAAAATAAGCGCGAATAGTAATATTTTTTCTATAGATCAATCAATTAAAAATAATTTATATAGGTAGTATTATATAAAGAAAAAGTATATATTCAGTTCTGTTAAAGCTTTATTTTAAAATGAAAAAAAAAATATATACATGTATATATTTTTTCTATTTAAAACGCAACCTCGGCATACGTAAAAAAAATACGCACGGAAATATTTACCTTCTATATATCAATATATTTACAAATGCGAAAAAGATCAGTGGGACGATGTTTATTTCCTTTCATTTTTTTTTCTTATTTCCTCCATCAGTGCTGCAGTGTAAATTAATATTTAAAATTGAATCCGAGACATAGCATACAAGACTATGATCGACACAATAACATAATGTAATAAAACATTTAAACTTCTCTAATAAATAGAAACTCATTGATACTTCAATTGATATTAATAATAAATAAATTACATTCTTTAATAACGGAAATAAAATTGTAAAATTAGCAGCCAATCAAGGACCAAAGCTAACAGGCTCCGCCCACTTCATTTGCATACCGTTTCCCAAAGCGTACCGTCCACAAAGCGTACCGTTCCGTGCAAGAAGCGAACCGTACCGTCCACAAAGCGTACCGTTCCGTGCATAAAGCGAACCGTACCGTCTACAAAGCGTACCGTTCCGTCCACAAAGCGTACCGTTCCGTGCACAAAGCGAACCGTTCCGTGCACAAAGCGTACCGTACCGTTCTCAAAGCGAACCGTTCCGTTCACAAAGCGTACCGAACCGTACCGTGCAAGTGGTGTAATAGCACGGTTTAGGGTCTGTAATTGGGGAAGATGGATGAGGTCTTTACAATAAAAATCGTCTTTGGTCAAAACCTAATGATTTTTCGTTTTGTTGATATAAAATCGTATTTTTAGACTTGGTGTGAGGAATCATCATCTTACCTGGTGGAAGTGGACAGCCAAGAAGAGTCAGACTGGATCACAAATAAATTTTTGAAAACCGGTACATATATTTGATTTTTTTATAACATGGATAATATCTGGGTTCAACATGGAGAAAACCACAGACAGGTTATCTAAGCCTCAGTTTCGGTTGCTTAATATACATGTATGAAACATGCTAACAAATAATTAGAAAATGGAGCTTTTTTCTCATTAGGCCATATCTAAAAGAATAATTGCTTTCCTTCTCCCGACGACTCAGGGTAAAATAACGGGGTTGGTAAGTAGATGGAAAATTTTCCCCTTAAAATCTCAACATTATTTGTTTACGGGATAAAAGGAAAAAGAACAAGCAAATTCAAAGAATTGTGGTCTCCCTCTTTCGGTGTCTTTGTGCATGTTGTGGATGGGGTGTCATTTTTATGACATATTGTGTCAAATATTAAGATCCTATCATACATGTACGTCATTCAGAGGTCATCACCGAACTTGAGTTTCTTTGAAAATTAGGTAAATCGGCAATGTCACAAATCATAGCATACTCGGAAATATCTTGTCACAGGTAATGCACATTTCAAATACTGTAAACCAACTTTTATCCTACTTCAAGGCATTAATATTAATCACCGCTAACCTTTTTCTTTTTGCATTGTAGAAAATGTTTCCTTATTAGTTAATCGCCGCGGATTGGTTTCAAACTGACGAATCGCGAATAAAGGATGACGCGAATAATTCGAAATTTATGGCCAATTCAAAGTATATGTAACCTTCAAACTTCGAAGTCAAGGTCACAAGATCAAAATTTCTATTTTATTTAGAAAGGTCTTGTCACAGGTAAAATACATGTATAGTATGAAATCCCTATCTCTTCTCAATCCAAAAATATTTTGTGACGGACGGGCAGAACTACAGTGTAAAGACTGACGGACTAATGAGATGTAATGTCCTCTGGTTAACGCGAAAGCGGGGGACAAAAAAAAAATGGTGTCCTGGAATTTCAAAATAAGTTTTGAGTCGGGCCGTATTTAGTTATTCGGTCGGGAGAGTGCAACCAGGCATTTTTTGAAAATATGGCATTATTTTCCTTGATAAGAACTTCATTATTACAATAGGTTGACCCCAATATGCAATCTTCTTCCAGGTATGCTTTTATTATATGTTAAAAAAATTCTTTCTATTCATGAATTTCTACATTTATAGATGTTTGTGCCAGCATTCAATTCTGTTCTACATGGTCGGGCGGAAATGACATCATAACAGAAGGGACCTTTATATGGGCACAATCAAATACAGCAATTGTCTATACAAACTGGGTACCGGGAGAACCAGGCAATGGGATACTAGCTAACTGTATCAACATGCGAAGTTTTGGTCAATGGAATGATGCTTTATGCAGTGATCAATTTAAGTTTATTTGTGAAAAACTTGCTTGAACTGTAGACATGTTACAGATGAGAAAATTTTCAATTGATTTTAATGTACCTTTTTATGCAAATCTGAATAATATCATGATTTGATTTCGTAGCATAAATGAGTTTGATGTTGTCGTTAGCCTGAAAAAATATCTCCGATTAGATAAAATATCCACTGCTTAATATTTGACATAGAAAAATGTATGAATTCAAATAGGTTCTTCTTTAGAAAGAAACAAACTCATATTGCTCAATTCTTTCAAAAAGACATTGATCTCTGAATCAATTTCATATCACTATTTCGGTAAAATGTTGATATTGTTTTCTTTCCTTTCTTGTTTTTATACATGCGTTAAATAGACGTAAAAAGGCGTCTTATACCATTGTTAAAGATCTTATTTAAAGAAATAAAATCATCAATTCAATATGCTAGTTAATTTGATTAGTACCAAATAAATTTGATAATTACCAAATAAAAGTATCTAAGACATTTAAAATGAAAAAGCTTAGATGTTTTCTCCTTTTAATAAAATGTATACCTAGCCTGAACAATGTATCTCTCTTGCTTTGAATGGTCTTTAATAATAAATAAAATAATAATAATTTGATAATAGGACCACGCTACCCTATTAGTTGGCTTTCAATTGCACTAGGGTTCGATGTTAAGAACGATAACTTATTGCTTGTGTAAAGACGAATAATGACCCCCATCGAATAATGACCGGGGGATCATTTTTCAACGACAGAAAATGCCCCCCACCTGTCGAAAAATGATCATTTTTGCAGAAAAGGAAACCCAGGGACAATTTTTTTTAAATATGTGAGTCTTATAAGAAATGGACCCCCGTTGAAAAATGACCCCTTTCAGAGTGATCCAAAATTCAAAAGTTTAAATTGATGCAAAGCATCCAATCGGCTGCAAAAAATATTTCATTTTAGCATTTTAAAGAATTTTCACAACAAATCCATAGGAAAAATTAAAGCAAGAGGCACACGGGCTTTATATGTTACCTGAGTATTATGTAACAACCACCATTTGATCACCCCTTCCCACAGGAACCACTGACCCTGAGGCCACATATTTCATAATTCTGGAAATTTTATAAATTTTATTCATAAAGGGTTGATTAAAACCAAAAAGCAGATTTCAAAGCATTAAATTATCTTAGGATTAAGGACCCCCCCCCCTCCCATACCCCTGAGCCAGGGGCACTGAAAGTAATCATTTTTGAAAAGGCACGTTTCTTAGTCATAAATATGTACTTAGATCACTGGCACAATACCCAGGAGCAGAGAAGAAGATTTTTAAAGAATTCATGCATTTTCACTATAAATCAATAGAGCCCCACCCTAACACCCAGAACCCCTGGCCCACGGGCCCTGAAATTCACAAATTGGGAAGAAGCATCCTTCCTTGTCATAACTATGTATATAGTTTATTGGTTTAATACCCCGGAGCAGAGAAGAAGACTTTTAAAGAATTTCTGCACTTTCACTATATAATAAATAGAGCCCCGCCCTAACACCCAAACCCTGACCCTGGGGCCAGAAAATTCACAATTTTGTAAGGGACACTCTCGTTTAACATAATCATGTACTTGGTAAGCTACATTGATACCCAGAAGCAGAGATTTTTAAAGAATAAATGTATTTTCACTATATTAATAGTGCCCCGCCCTAATACCAGAACCCCCAACCCAGGGGCCATGAAATTCACAATTTTCAAAGAGACATTCTTGCTCATCATAACTTTATACTTGGTTAGTTTATTTATTACCCAGGAACAGAGAAGATTTTCAAAGAATTTATGCATTTCTTTACTTTATAATCAATAGAGTCCCGCCCTAACACCAGAACCCCTGACCCTGGGGCCATAAAATTCAAAAATTTGAAGAGGCACTCTTGGTCATCATAGCTTTGTACTTAGTTGTTTAATAACCATGAGCAGAGGAGAAGATTTTCAAAGAAATAATGCATTTTTACTATATAATCTATATAGCCCCGCCCTAGCACTAGAACCCCTGACCATGGGGCCATGAATTTCACAATTTTGGTAAAGGACTCAATACTGATTACAATCATGCCAACAGTTTGACTGCTTGATGTTCAGGAGTAAAGAAAAAGATTTTTAAAAATTGCATTAATTTTAGTGGTTTTGGCCCCACCCCTCAGGCCCTTGGGGGGGCAGGGACTCTGAATTTCACAATTTTTGTTCCCCTTCACCCATAGATGTTATATGCCAAAATTGGTTGAAATTGGCTCAGTGGTTCTGTAGAAGGAGCTGAAAATGTTCAAAAGTTTACGACCGATTGACGACGAACGACGTTCGAAAACAGACAGCAATAGGTCACCTGAGTTTACCCAGGTGACCTAAAAAATTACATGTTTTTAATCTTTATTTAATTTTCAATGTAATCAAAAGAAGTTAATAAATTCGTGTATATAAGATAGGGCATCCTGGCAGGGCAAACGTCCTGAGTCAACTCTTTGCCGTTTCAGGGTCCAACAGCATGCAGAGATGGAAAAAAGGTAGTGTTATCATAGAAATATTGAATCAAATACAAGTGCCACAAGTATCAAAATCCTTAATTTAGAATGTTGACAAAAAGGACTTGCCACATGCTGCTATCGTGGATCTTTGTCATGGATATTTGCCATGTTATGTGATAATGCCGATGTCCTATCAATGAAACATTATGGAGATAACGAACAGTAATCAATATTAAAAGTGCATGAAAAAATACAAAACAGGAGCAGAGCAAATACGGACCTCCAAAATATCAGAGCCGGGATCAGGTGCCATGGAGGAGTGAGCATCCCCTGTCGATCAGTCACACCCGCCGTGTGCTCCCGTCATCACCGAGAAATACAGAAAAATCCGTCGTCAATTCAGTGTATATAAGTAATGGACTAATACTTAGTATGAAATTCATTTGTCTCAATGATAAATTGTATTTGCTGTCAAGGTCATAGAACCTACGATGAATTTAAACGAGACTGCTGATTTTCTTGTTTCATCAACTTGTTTGTCAATAATTTACCTTGTTTTATAAATTGTTCATACGTAGAACGTGCTCTTGCGTATCGAATAAACTTCGTATGCATGTGATTAAGGTATATGGTTGCCTAAATAAGGGACGTTGACGAAAGAAAAGTTAAAGTCATCACGTTTATCATAGAGCTTGGTTGTTAGATTACCATTAACGTCTTTTTCAAGTAAAATATTCAAATATGAAACAGAAGTGTCAGACCCTGTGGTATCTTTTATCTCAAGCTCACCAGGATACATCATATCATAAAATTGTTGAAGTGTCATTTGCATCATTACTGTAATAATTAATGTTTTTAAAACAATATTTACTAAAGCCATTTTTCGTAAAACCTTGTACAAGTTATTTTAGGAACTGTTATTCATATCTGGAAACTTTTTTATCCCATGTCCTATGAACGTTCATCATGGGGAAAAGTTCAAGCAAACAACTTTATGGATATCTCCTAGGGTGGTGCTCAGTTTGACACAAGAAAACACAACTAATACCGTAAATCTGGAAATTTTTGCTGAAGATAAATTTTAAAGAACTATATGCGGTATATTGCATATATTTGCCCCCACAAAAATCAAATTTTGAAAACTTCCTGAAATGTGCTGAATTCAATAAATTGTATGAGAAATATAAATTAACAGAAAATATTATAGTGTCAAAGCAGTGTATTCACAATTTTCGTTTTTATGACGTCACAAACCAGTCCGATTTTATATCCTTTTTCAGAAAGAGGACAAAATGGATAAAATTTCAACAATTTTAGCTTTAAAATTTATAGAGCGCAAGTTTGTTCAGGAACAATATTGACATATTTCATTGATATTATCATTCTACACATTATATCAAAATATTGATCCTGAACACATATGCGCTCGGTGACTTTTACTCAAAATATCGACGAAAAATGTACAATTTTCTGTAAAATTCATAAAAAAACTGAAATTTACGTCATATTTGTGACGTTATTACGTACAAATGGCGTCATTACTTATGAAAATATTCAGTGCTTTGAAGTCAGCATATACTTCCCTGATTAAGAACTTAATTAACTAGATGCTGTCATGAGACAGTAATACCCGCACTATGTGTTTGCCTCTAAATACACACTCCTTCATATAGGACTTTCCAAGGAAGAAGTCACCGTACATGTATTCGTCAAATTGAACATAAAATTTTCAGGTGACCATATGATCTATGAGCCTCACATATGTATTTTGAATACTTAATTCATTACCAGTCTGAAATAACAGAATTTAATTAATGATTGAAGTAAACTACTTAATTAGATTCAGATAAATATTTTGCCCATAATTTGGAACTTTTTAAATTTACTTTCTCAACGACATATTATTTTAGTACAAAGCGTTTTTGATGAATTTATCAAAATGTGCAAACTGATTTTAGTACTTGGTCGGGAAAAAAACCCATTGAAAATACAACCCGATTAATTTGTCAATGCCTATCTCTCTCTCTCTCTCTCACTCTCACATTTTTTTAAAAATAGACCTAGATGGCAAAGTTATGTTAAAACATAGTTTATTATGATAGTTTGAAATTTGTTCTTGTACTAAACAGTTTTACATGTACGTGTGAACATCTTATTTTCTACATTCACATTGGGTTTGCGTCACCCATTATCATATTTATAGATATCACCTCTCGGCACACCTCGGCCGATTCATACTGGCAACGGAATCAGCAAAGGTTTGTCGAATGAGATTATTTAGCACATGTATGCTGACGATGCAGTGTGGTCAGTTAAAATCATTTGTGTTTTAATTGGATTATATTGATTATATTTCATGAATTCGTTGTCACGACCTATGACATTCGGTAAGTACAAGATTTAGTATAGGTTGCATAAAAATAAATAAATGCAAATGGTTAGGTTGAAGTTCAAAAAGGGTCAAAGATCATCGCATGCCACAGTCGACAAATTTCACATTGTCAAGTTATCTCCCGTTGCGGACATTCAGTATATACAGGCGCAGATCCAGAATTTTTTTTTTTTCAGAAAGGGGGGGGGGGTGTCACACCTCAGTCAAAAAAATCAGCCAAAGATTTCCTGAGAAGAAAATAAAAAATAATAATAAAAACAATGATGGTGGAGTCCCTGTTTTCTAAGGGGGAGGATGTCCAAAGTCATTTTTATTCTCTACAGTACATAGTCTTATTTAAATAACTGCTAATTCCAGGGGGGGTGTCTGATCTCCCTAGCCACTGACTCCCTGTACCTGAAATGACAATTGATCTTATGACTCCATAATAGTAGAAAATTTTTTCATTTGACTATATATACATATTTTGTTTCCTATGTTTATGTATGTTTGTCTGTCCACAGAAACTTTAACCTTGCCCATAAGTTTTAAGTGGATTGGGCTATACACATGGCTTCAATATTTCATAGGTAAATTTCTTTTGGCAAAACCTTTTAATGGGTACCACCAATTTTGACCTCTTGATCTCTTGACCTTGGAGTTTGACCCACTTTTACAAGAAAAATACCTTAAACTTGCCTAAGTTTTGAACAGGTGGTGCTAGGACTTTCATGCTCTAACATGTGTAATCATTGTGAACTTTCAACAGGTATAATTATTTTTGACCTAGACCTTAGAGTTGAACCCAATTTAACTTTAACCTTGGCAATAACTTTTGAACAGGTGAGGAAGTTCTAGGGATTTCTCTCTTTTTTCACA
>NW_026937655.1:60000-78378 GCF_032062105.1 Saccostrea cuccullata
TTGTCGCCCAAGCCAACGATGTAAACTTTGTCACACCCCTTCTCCACCTGCTGACAGGTAATAGCTGAACACCCGTGTGGTCAAAATTAATTACCTGCTGTGGAGGGATTTCATATTTTGTAACAAGTTCTTCGATTTTACTGGGAAAATTTAACTTGAGTTCCTCTAAGTTCTTGATTTCAGGTTTAGCTGTACTGCTTCCACGTCGTTTTACCATATTCATTCGTTTCAAAAGCGAGAGTGCCAAATGCCGAGTTATTTCAATGCAAACCCCATTTTCTGCTAACAGCGTTCTGTCTTCGGCTAACACAAGCCCTTTTGCTATGGCACGGATTATTCGACTGTTTATTACACCACCCGCGTCTCTAATGTTTGTCACTAACTCCTTCACTTTCTTGTCAAGGTCCTCCCCCAACATTAATGGCCGACTCCGTTTTTTTCCTTGGAAGTTCATCAATATCAAGATTCAATTTCCTTTTTCGAACAGAAGTATAAGTTTTTTTGAGATGTCGAACGGTAGATTCTTTTAAATTTAATTCTCCAATTCTTTTAAATTTAATACTCCGAAATGTTTTAAAGTTTTTGGAGTTCCGTGTTCATTGGCATATTTCGCCATTTTGGCTCTCATCTCTCCACTAAGTATCGTATATGATCCTCTTTTTTGCTTCGTCAGGGTTTCTGTATAAACGAGAGTGAGTTCCTCATTGGCAAGCTTCCGTGCTAGGGAATCCTTGGTAGGACTTTCAGTTATGTTCTCCTTCGTTTCACTCATCCGAACATAAAATATTTCTATTCTAAGTATCTTAGAGAATTAATAACAGAACGCAGATATAAAATATGTTGAGCGCCTATCAACCAGTTCGAACACAAAGGTTGGGTATATCATTAACCTACAAAAGAAATTAAAGAATTCATAATCCAAGATTCAAAGTAACAGCAAGTTTGTTATTTAAACTAACTGAAATGTATCCATCTTTAGCGTTCTCCGAACGCCATCTGCCATGAGCTTTAAAAAGTCTATCCGGAAAATTGTTATTAGCTGCTGCAGTTGCTCCACCACTTCTCAAACTATTTAAACTATAATCTTTGAAGTCCACACACACACTTTTAAGAGCATCTAGAAGAAGCTCGCTAGTTCTAGTATAAGTCAAAGGTTGATTTGATTTACATAACTTATAAACATTGTCCTTTTAAGGTCACCTGAGTAACTATTGCTATCCGTTTTCGTCCGTCATCGTCCGTCGTGTGTCAACATTTGAACATTTTCAGCTTCTTCTCTGAAACAACTGAACCAATTTCAACCAAATTTGGTATACAGCATCTATGGGTAAAGTGAAACAAAAATTATGAATTTCATGGTCCCCGCCCCCCTGGGGCCTGAGGGGTGGGGCCGAAACCACTAAAATTATTGCAATCTTTAAAAATCTTCTTTACGCCTGGACATCAAGCAGGCAAACTGTTGGAATGAATGTAATGAGCATTGAGTCCTCTACCAAAATAGTGAAATTCATGGCCCCAGGGTCAGGGGTTCTAGTGCTAGGGCGGGGCTATATAGATTATATAGTGAAAATGCATTTATTCTTTGAAAATCTTCTTCTCTGCTTCTGGATATTAAATAAACTAACTAAGTACATAGTTAAAATGAGCAAGAGTGCCTCTTCCAGATTTGTGAATTTTATGGCCCCAGGGTCAGGGGTTCTGGTGTTAGGGCGGGGCTCTATTGATTATATAGTGAAAATGCATATATTCTTTGAATATCTTCTTCTCTGCTTCTGAATATTAAATAAACTAACTAAGCACATCGTTATCATGAGCAAGAGTGCCTCTTCTAAAATTGTGAATTTTATGGCCCCAGGGTCAGGGATTCTGGTGTTAGGGCTGGGCTCTATTGATTATATAGTGAAAATGCATTATTCTTTGAAAATCTTCTTTGCTTCTTGGTTTTAAATAAACTAACTAAGTACATAGTTATGATGAGCAAGAGTGCTTCTTCCATATATGTGAATTTAATGGCCCCAGGGTCAGGGGTTCTAGTGTTAGGGCAGGGCTCTATTGATTATATAGTGAAAATGCATTATTCTTTGAAAATCTTCTTTGCTTCTGGGTTTTAAATAAACTAACTAAGTACATAGTTATGATGAGCAAGAGTGCTTCTTCCATATATGTGAATTTAATGGCCCCAGGGTTAGGGGTTCTGTCGTTAGGGCAGGGCTCTATTGATTATATAGTGAAAATGCATTATTCTTTGAAAATCTTCTTTGCTTCTGGGTTTTAAATAAACTAACTAAGTACATAGATATGATGAGCAAGAGTGTCTCTTCCAAAATTGTGAATTTTATGGCCCCAGGGTTAGGGGTTCTGGTGTTAGTGTGGGGCTCTATTGATTATATCGTAAAAATACATTAATTCTTTGAAAATATTTTCCTTTGCTTCTGAGTATTATGCCAATGATCCAAGTATATTTATTTATGTAATGATGAAAAAAGGTGCATCTAGCAAAGTGGTTTTTTTATGCCCCCTGCGTCATGAGGGGGGGGGGGGGTTACATAGTCTGAAAATAAATTAATGCTTTGAAATCTGCTCTTTGGTATTAATCAACCATTATATGATAAAATTTGCAAAATTTTGAAGTATGTGGCCCCTGGGTCAGTGGTTCCTTTGGGGTGAGTGCACAACTGGGTATAAAGTGGAAGTGCATTTTCTCTTTGTTACTCTGATCTACCTCTGGGTATTAAGTAAATAGAGTAAGCATGCTAAGTTAATACAGGTGTAATTATGATAAGCAATGGTGCCTCTTTCAAAATTGTGAATTGTGAATTTCAAGGCCTCTGGTTTAAAACACGAACCAAATTTAATTGTTTGAAAGTTGTTACACAGTACTCAGGTGACCTATAAGGCCTGTGGGCCTCTTGTTAAAAAAATGTAACCGCTCTATAAATAAACTCATTAGACTGAAAAGCAAGACCAGCTAATGATATGTATTTTTCAAGATAAGAAACGGAATAAAGTTTGTTACTTGTTTTTAAGTGTTGTCACGATGATCGATTTATAGATCATCAGTCGGAAAGGTCGTCGATTTCCGACAATCGATTTGAAATTTTGATAATCGATTAATCGGTAAATATTTTTTTTAATTTTTATTTGGTTTTTTTTTTTCATTTTCTTACATTCAAAGAGAGTTCATGTTACCATCAAATAACTCCCGGTTTGTTGAAGTCAGCCATTTTAACATGCTAAATGAGGGTCAATATTGTCGGCAGTCTTTGTTCCGGAATAATACAGCCATTAGAAGATTCAAGAAAAAAAAAAGATATTTCATATTGGTTTTTGTGTTTTAAAGTGAAGAATATGAACTCTTGATAAATAAAATAAATTGGCTATTCATGTTTTGAGACGAAAATTGCTTTTTATTTATTACGGGATTATACGGATTTATCGGATCAGGTTTCTCAAATTATACGTAACCAAAAATGGACGAAACGGTTTTTGAAAGTCAGCCAACTCTTTATGATCACCCTGGTAGCAAAACGAAATCCACTGTGTGGAAACACTTTGGATTTCTTAAAAAAGAAAATGCTATGGGTCCGCCGACATTCAAAACTCTTGACATGGAGAGGGCCATTTGTAAAATCTGTAGAAGAGTGTATGCGAACAAAGGTAAGGGTCACAGTGGCACTATGCAGCATGTGCTTCAGCTTAACGTATGATTTTGTAAGAACATTACAAATTTACAGTTATAATTTTTTTATCAATGACTCAAACTCTAACTTTTAAATGGATGAAATTTTTTTTTTCATGACGGGAAACACTACGAATTTGATGTCACATTTAAATCTGGTCCATCTGTCAGAAATGTCTGGAAGCGTTCCAAAACAAAAGAAAAACCTAAACCAAAGCAAACTTACCAAGTCCACGACTGGCGCATCATGTTTTTTTACTACTGGAAAGATGAATTGTGACAGAAGAGAAACATTGAATGATGCTTTGATAAAGTTATTGTCTGGAAAATCATTACCTGTTAGCCTGGTAGACAATGACTTGTTCAAGAATTTTGTCCACCTGTTAGATCCAAGGTTTGTTCAAATTTATCATGTTTATCATTTGTGAAATGTTACAGAAGTTGAAATTGTTTATACATGATAATTTAAACATGCTAAAGTTATTTGTATAATTGACATATTTTTAAAACTTTCAAGCCCAAATTTTTTCAAAAAAAAAAAATAAAATTAATCATAATACTAGATGCTGTCATGAGACAGCAATACCCGCACTAAGGTGTTTGCCTCTAAATACACGCTCCTACATATTGGGCGGCTTTCCAAAGAAATAGTCAAAATAATTCTATAATTTACATGTATTCATCAAATTGAGTATGAAATTCTCAGACCCTGTGACCAATAACTCAGAACCTCTTATATTTATTTTATACATGTTTAATTCATTATATACCAGTCTGAATTTTATTAATGATGTAAATTCATGCACGGATCTGTCGGGGGGGGGGGGAATTTACAAGGTTAAAAAATGTATATACTAAAACAAGGAAAAAGTTACAATGGACCCCCCTTGGAAAATGCAGATCCCCCCCCCCCGGTAAACACGAATATGTGTAAAATAAGTATGAAAAGTTAAACATTTAATTTGCGGCAATAGAATTTTTTTTTTGATTGTCAATTTCTGGGATAGGATTTTTTTTTGACTGAGGAGGACCCCCCACCCCGGAAAAAATTTCTGGATCCGCGTCTGAAATTAGATTTTGATATATGTTTTGCTCATAATAGGACCTTTTTAAATTTACTAACCCCCCCCCCCCTCGACACCACAATCACACAGCACATACTTTTTGGAATAGGCTAGATGGAAAAGGTTTGTTAAAATTTAATATCGTTTGTTATGAATTAATTTAAAATTTGTTCTTGTACTATACATGTGAACATGTAAATTTCTACATCACATCACGTTGCGTCACCCATTATGATATTTATAGATTAAACACCATTTGGCACACCTCGGTCGATTCCCACTTCATCTGATAAGGTGATGGAATCGACGAAGGTTCGCCAAAATGGCACATGGCTGCAGTCTGGTGTGCATTGGATTAATTCATTTTGAGTTATAATTGGATTTATATTTCATGAAGTCGAGACACAGGGAGTCGGTAAGTAGAAGTTTTAGTATAGTGGGGGGTAAAATACACCCAAACTATTAGGTTAAAGTTTAAAAAGGGTGAAAGATCATCGCATGCCACACTAGACGAATTTCATATTGTGAAGTTATCTCCCGTTGTCGATTTGACATTCAGTTACTGCCAATACTGGTGCGGATCCAGAATTTTTTTCGGGAGTAGGGAGGGGGGTTCACATCTCAGTCAAAAAATTCCAGCCCAGAATTTCGTGACAAGCAGGAGAAAAAAATGAAAACAAATAAAAAAACAATGATAGTGAGGTCAATGTTTTCTAAGTTTATAGGGAGAGGATGTCAAGAGTCATTTTTTACTTGCTACAGTATATAGTCTTGTTTAAGTCTTGTTTAAATAACAAAGCAAATGCCAGATGGGGGGGGGGGGATGGGGGGATTCCAATCTTCCTACCCACTTCCTGTCCCTGAAATAACAATGTATTTTGTTATTCCAGTTAATTGAGTTAAATAGTATATTTTTTTCCATTTGACTAATTATTATACATATTTTGTTTCTTGTGTTTAGTATGTCTGTCTATAAGTCTGCAGAAATTAAATCCTAGTTAGCTTGCCCATAAGTTTTAAGTGGGATGGGCTATACAAATAGCTTCCACATTTTATAGGTTTATTTCTTGTGACAATTTAATAAGACCTTTTATTTGGGTACCATTAATTTTTACCTCTGATCGCTTGACATGGGATACACATTTTTACAAGAAAAATACCAAACTTTAAACTCTGCCTAAATTTTGATCAGTAGGTTCTAGGGCTTTCATACTTATCATGACATATTGTATTCATTGTGAACTGTCAACAGGTATAAATATGTTTGAACTTGACCCTAGAGTTTGAACCACTTAAACAAAAAAATTAACCTTGGCAATTAACTTTTGAACAGGAATTACTAGGGATTTCTTTATTTCACATGTGCATTCCTTGTGACAAGACTTTCTTCTGATAGTAACAATTTGAACCCTTTGACCTTGACCTTTGATTTTGACATATATTTGAGAAACTTCAACCTTCGCCATAGGCTTCCATACTGGGACATCAGTGTTTCACAAACACATCTTATCTTCATTATTATTTGGCGGTGTCTCCATATGAGGGAAGATGTATTCACAACAAACAAACAAATCACTAAAGAAAATATAAAACATGAATATGTTGGTCATGCATATCTCTGCAGGAAAAAAAACAGCTTTTCAAATACTCCAACCATATCGTAACCCTTTCAAAACACTCATTTGAGCTTTTTTGGTTTCCTTAGCATATAATGTCTGTCGTAACGTGTTGTCCATCTGTTTGTCTGAAAACTTTTTACATTTTTAACTTCTCTAGAACCACTGGGCCAATTTTACCCAATTCTTATAGAAATATGTACATTTGTATGTCAGACTCAGTCCATCTGTCTCAATAAATTTAACCTTGGTTATCACGGTTATATCTACTGAATGAGAAGAGACATTCATATTAAACTTATGTATTAGTATATATATTTACCTGTGAGAATGGCATGGTTTTTAGCCGGGCTCATTTCTCGTAGAGAAATGCCCGGCTATTGCGACGGTGAGCAACAGAAAATGCTGCTTCTTCACCGCCAAATTAAATTTACGAGTTAGAATATAGTACGTCTGCGCAATCACCTTTGAGGCAATACAAACACTGAATTAAACTTTCATAGTTATCTAAAATTGTCAAAAAATAATTATAATAAAATACTTTATATCGTTTTCGATGATTAATCATTTGGTTAAAATATGCGAAAAGTTTTCATCAGGTATCCCTGTCTGCGTCATATTCTATAAATAAAGGGTGTACTAATACAAATGCGGGGAACACCATTAATGACTTGATGTACGCTTTGATGCAAAACTCCCCGCTGAAGACCCATCTGTGCATAATTGTTTGACCTTAAATAATCTTGCTGCATCAGTGTTCATTTACTTTTGTTGGTATGTAAAACCCCGAAATGATACATGTGACACGTATTTTACGCTGTTAAATTATAGCTACATTTTAATTAATTTTAAAGCTTTTTAATGCTATATATGACATATATAGATATATATAATCATCTTTTCAATGTCTGAATCAGCTTGTTTTTAAACTGTCATTGCGGTCTTTGTTCATTACCCTGTAAATGAGCCCGGCTTTCAGTACTTCTGAGTACTTTGATTTTTTTTTTACATGTGACCTAGAAGTTTGACCAACTTGCAAAAAAATTAAATTGTTATAAATTCATCATTTTGAAAGAGAAAAGTTAGGGCATTCATATAATAATGCATGTATATTATTACCTGTGATAAGACCTTTCCAAATAAATCATGACTTTTACACTGTGACCTTGACCTTGAAGCGATCAAGCCTAACCTACTTTTAAAAAATGTTGCATTTGCTTATAACTTTTGATTGAGATGAGATATGACTCTCACATTTGACATGTACATAAATTACTCATAAGAATTCAAGGTGTTTCCCAGCATGCGATGTTTTTTTATGCGCCCGAATTTTTTCGGGGCGCATATTGTTTTTGTCCTATCTGTTTGTCTGTTTGTTTGTTTATCTGTTTGTCTGTTTGTCTGTTGTCAACTTTAACCTTGGCCAAAACTTTTGAACCGTAAGAGATAGAGACTTCATATTTGGTATGCATACTCCTCTAATAAAGTTCTTTCAAATGACATCAAGGTCAATGACCTTGTGACGTTGACTGTGACCTATATGCTAAAAATAGGTTTTTCAACTGTTTGTCATAACTTTTGAACCATAAGAAATAGAGACTTCATAATTAGTATGCATACTCCTCTAATAAAGTTCTTTCAAATGACATCAGGGCCAATGACCTTGTGACCTTGACTGTGACCTATATGCTAAAAATAGGTTTTTAACTGTTTGTTATAACTTTTGAACCTTTTAAGAGGAGTTCAGGGAAAACAGGGCTCTTTGTATGAAAAACGTTATTTTTCGACCCTCATTTGATCCCCTGGGGCAAACTCTTAATTCCGAAACCTTACTGCACATGTACATGACACCACCAACCATCTCCCAAAAGGTGATTAAGCAGCTGAGTAAAATGTAGAAGGAGTTCAGGGAAGACGGGACTTTTTGCACAAAAAACGTCATTTTTCGACCCCCATTTGACCCCCCGGGGCAAAATCTAAATTCCAAAACCTTACTGCACATCTACATGTCACCACTAATCATCCCACAAAAGATGATTAGGCTGCTAAGTAAAATGTAAGAGGAGTTCAGGGTAGATGGGGCTTTTTACATAAAAACGTCATTTTTCGACCCCCATTTGACCCCCCGGGGCAAAATTAAAATTCCGAAACCTTACTGCACATCTACATGACACCACCAACCATCCCCCAAAAGGTGATTTGGCTGCTGAGTAAAATGTAGAAGAAGTTCAGGGAAGACGGGACTTTTTGCACAAAAAACGTCATTTTTCGACCCCCATTTGACCCCCCGGGGCAAAATCAAAATTCTGAAACCTTACTGCACATCTACATGTCACCACTAATCATCCCACAAAAGATTATTAGGCTGCTAAGTAAAATGTAAGAGGAGTTCAGGGTAGATGGGGCTTTTTACATAAAAAACGTCATTTTTCGACCCCCATTTGACCCCCCGGGGCAAAATTAAAATTCCGAAACCTTACTGCACATCTACATGACACCACCAACCATCCCCCAAAAGGTGATTTGGCTGCTGAGTAAAATGTAGAAGGAGTTCAGGGAAGACGAGAATTTTTGCACAAAAAAGTCATTTTTCGACCCCCATTTGACCCCCCGGGGCAAAATCAAAATTCAGAAACTTTACTGCACATCTACATGTCACCACTAATCATCCCACAAAAGATGATTAGGCTGCTAAGTAAAATGTAAGAGTAGTTCAGGGTAGATGAGGCTTTTTACATAAAAAACGTCATTTTTCGACCCCCATTTGACCCCCCCCGGGGCAAAATTAAAATTCCGAAACCTTACTGCACATCTACATGACACCACCAATCATCCCCCAAAAGGTGATTTGGCTGCTGAGTAAAATGTAGAAGGAGTTCAGGGAAGACGGGACTTTTTGCACAAAAAACGTCATTTTTCGACCCCCATTTGACCCCCGGGGCAAAATCAAAATTCTGAAACCTTACTGCACATCTACATGACACCACTAATCATCCAACAAAAGATGATTAGGCTGCTAAGTAAAATGTAAGAGGAGTTCAGGGAAGATAGGGCTTTTTGCATAAAAAACGTCATTTTTCGACCCCCATTTGATCCCCCGGGGCAAAATCAAAATTCCGAAACCTTACTGCACATCTACATGACACCACCAATCATCCCCCAAAAGGTGATTTGGCTGCTGAGTTAAATGTAGAAGGAGTTCAGGGAAGACGGGACTTTTTGCACAAAAAACGTCATTTTTCGACCCCCATTTGACCCCCCGGGGCAAAATCAAAATTCCGAAACCTTACTGCACATCTACATGACACCACCAACCATCTCTTAAAAGATGATTAAGCTACTGTGTAAAATGTAGGAGGAGTTCAGGGAAGAAAAGTGTGACAGACGAACGGACGGACGGACGGACGGACATGAGTAACAACAATATACCCGAACTTTCTTTAGAAAGTGCGGGTATAATAAGGTAGATCTAGCTATGAAGTTTTTACTATGTTTGTTATGCATTTTAGGTATATAATTCTTAGCCGGAATACTGTAGTAAAAATGACTGGTGAGAAGAAGAGACAAATGGAAGAAAAACTAAAAAGAGACATCATTGACACAAAAGACATAGCAATAACTCATGATAGTTGGACCAGTATCAACACAGAAAGTTATGGTACTGTCACTGCCCATTTTATTGATAAAGAATGGCAGCTCAAGAGTGTGGTACTAGAAACAAGAAAAATTGAGGGCTCGCACACAGGAGAAGCCATTGCAGCAAATTTGAAAAAAACTCAGAAGGAATGGTCTCTCCCTAGTTTGCTCACAGCAACAACAGACAACGCTCCCAATGAAATGAAAGCATTTGATCATCTGCAGTGGCCGAGATTTGGATGTTGTGGTCACAGAATTAACCTTGCTGTCAAAAAAGCACTCTCTATTCCAGAAATGACGAAAATGTTGGCAAAGGGCAGAAAAATTGTAACATATTACCACCAGTCATCCAGTGCCATGGATATACTGAAAGAAAAGCAGCTTTTATTGTTTGACACCACTTCTACACGCAAGCTCATCCAAAATGTTCCCACTCGGTGGAATAGCACCTTGGACATGCTAGAGAGATTATTAGAACTAACCTCAGCTATAATTTCAATGGTGAACGATCCCAAATGCACTAAAGCTACATCGGAAGCAATAAAGAATTATTCCTTCCATTTTCAGGAGCAAAGTATTATTCAAAGGACTGTTGAAGTTTTAAGCCCATTTAAAAAAAGCCACAACGATGTGCTGATACTTATCCAACTATGCAAAAAGGTCATTCCAGTCTTTTTGAAATTGAACCAGAGCACACAGAAACGTGAGGATGATCCGGATATATTAAAGAAACTAAAGAAAATTCTCAGAAATGAAATTGAGAAACGGACACAGGACAGAGATATTCCACTATTGGCATGCTTACTTAATCCAGGAACAAAAAATCTTCAATCTTTAAAAGAAGAGGATTTCCAACGTGCAAAATTACTTTTAGAACAAAAAGCGGCACAAGTTGAATCAATAACTGTAAAGAAAGAAAAACTAGATGAAGCTGATGAACACTTATATATGACAAAAAATGAGGAACCACTCCCTGCCCTTTCTACATTTCCTGAAGAGGACACAATTCCAATTGATGAAGCAACTACAAGTGAGATACATGACAATAACAACACGAAAAATTCTTCTCAAGGGACAAAAAGAAAAATGAAGGACTGGATATGGAAGATTGGCTAGATAATGTCATATTTGTGAAGGAAACAACCAGTAAAGATGCTGACCCAGTTGACCAGAGCAAGAAAGAAGTTGAGAACTATTTGAATAGCGGGTTTTCATCAGAAGATGATACCATACCATTCTCAATTTTTGGAAGGATAATGCAATTTATTTTCCCAGACTTGCTATTGTTGCTAAACAAATACTGGCCATTCCTGCCTCTTCGGTGTTCTCTGAGCGTGTGTTTAGCTTGGCAGGAAACATAGTCAACAAAAAACGTTCCAGATTGTCACCATCAAATGCAGATTCTTTTATTTTCATGAACAAAAATATGACAACTTACTGGTAGTTGGGAGAACTTCCTTGCTAAAATTAAATGTATCAAATCCAAATTAATAACCATTTACTCTTTGAAGTTGATTTAACACAAAAAATTACCAATTCGATTATTGACCGATCATCGATCGGTTGAGTCAAACGATTTTACCGATTAATCGATTATGATTTCCAACCGATTTGACAACACTACAGTGTTTTTGCTATAACAACAATATTATCTTGCCTGAAAATATCCGTTTTGCTTTTTTCAACTCTAATTTCAACATGTGAACCTGATTCATGAAACTTTATGTCACGCATTCTAATATGCACAAGTTCATCATATCTTAAGAAACCTGCATAACCTAATAACAACATACATACCAATCTCGAGTGATATAAATTTTCTAACTGCGGAAATTTGTTCATTATTTTATCTAAAATCTCAGGTGTAATAGGTTTCTTCTTGTCTACAGGTTTCGATAACAGTCTCTTCCCTCCTTCTAAAATCAAATTTACAAGGTTGTCTGCACATGGATTATTACTAAGAATAATATGATGTGCCCATTGAATACTATAATATGCCGCATTAATGACTGCAACTGAAGATTGCTTTTGTATAAGATAAGATAAATAAACTGCAAAAGTAGATGGTGAAGCAGGCAATGCAAGAAATTGAAATTTTCTGCACAAGGACTTAAAGTGTAAAAAATAGCTTCTGTATTTTTAATGCGTGTTATCACTTTTACTGTGCATTACTATATCATTCATTTTGAGTACCGTGTCCTTGAGTCTAGGATCTTGAATCTCTTTAATTTCTTTCCAGTGCGAGAAACTACATGTGAGCAAGTCATTATTTGCTGGCTGTTCTTGTTGTTGCGGTTATAGTGGAAGTTCCGCTTCCTCTCTCTGGACATTTGTTGGCCCAGTGTCCAATTCTTTTACAGTAGAAACAGATGTTGCCGGCTACTGCTCCGTTGTTACTTGTGATACATGTAGTTGAAGTTGCCTTTTTGTACCCTTGTTGAGGATGTACGAAGGGCTGATAGAACGATTGTCTTCCGTACTCTGTTCTGAGGAAACCCTGACCATAATCCTGCCCACACGAACGAAAAAAACTGTCCCCGGAAATGACTGCACTTCCTGTCGAGGATAAGCACGTGTTTTTCTGTCGTAAGGCTTCTTGTTGTTTCTTTTCTTTGCCCTGAAAATAGCTTGTCGAAGTTAGTAGCATCGTCAGGGTCATCAGTAATAGGATCATCTTGATACTCTTTTACAACGTCCCAACCATATTTATTCGCAATAAAAACAATTTTGTTCCTTTTATTCAAATGGGTTATAGTAGAATTCAAAATTTCTTTAGCCGTTTCTATTCTGTTATATTCCAACAGGTTTAATACTTTTCTAGTGTCAATTTCTCTTTCTGCATTGAATTCAAGTCAGATACCTTTTTTCTGTTGACCTCTGTGCTAAACTCAACTCGCTGACAATTTCTTATTTTTGCCGTCGAAGCGCCCTTTCTAATTTGTCTGAGAAAACATCAAGTGCATCTTCAGTAGTGAATTAATCTTGAGAACTTTGTGTCAAGCCAGGTCGTTCGGTTTGGGGTACAACATGTATAGCCCGCTCCTTCCCCAAGTGGCTAGAATTTGACTCATTCATAACAGGTAAAGCATATTCGAATCTGGGTTGATTATTGCTCGTCGATGACCACTTTACGCCTGACCAACTTCTTATATACTATGACCAAACAACTACCCTTCAATGTGCTTACGTGTATTAAAATAATACCCACATACAACTAATAGAAATTGATATAAAATAACTGGTCTCTCTTTTTTGGTAAAATAGTTTAAAATAGACATACTGCCTCACTCAGACAGTGCCTGTCTACCTGTCAAACCATCGGACGATATTGAATCTAGCGAGGGCACTTTACACGCACGGGTAATTTGCTTGTACTGTATAAACAGGGGGTCGTAACATAAAGGGAACTTAAGTCTATGACCATGCTTAAGTAGGACTTAAGTACAGTCTTAGCCTTAAGACCGTAACTCGAAGCGTGCTAAGATTTGACAATCTTAGCAAAACTTAGGCGGCCGATAGAGGTGACTAAAGTATGTCTTAAGGTAGGATTCTTCTCATATTTCTAATATTTAAAATTAATGAAATTTTCACAGAATTAAGAAGACAATATCAGTAAGTGATAGTATCAGTGAAATTAAATTTTACCGTTTTATATTAGAGGCAAGGTCAGGATAAGGTCATTATCTTTTTCTGTGACATCAAGAATAAAAATTAACTGTTGCCAATCATGTGATACCTACTTCTATTTCAAAAGTTTAATGCTTGTTCTTTTTGCATAAAAACATATTACAATATCGGGGTTAAAGCATAATATTACAAAATTTACATAAATAATTTAACTTAACTGGATATTTGCTAATCCGAATTTTCTCTGTTTTTCTTAATTTTTTAGGATATATTAGTCATTTTTATATGCTTCCTATATCTAACTTTTTCTCATTTTCACATATAATAAAGTAGTATTATAAATGTAAAAAATGATACAAAAACAAAAAAAGTTTTGATCGATTACTAAGAGAGAAAAAAATCTGCACTTTGATAGGAAGCGTTTAAAAGCTAACAAAGTTTTAGTCTATTTGAAAAATCATATTTATTTGATATATTTTGAAAGTTTAGTCCCTCATTATTAATCTAACTTATACATTTGAAAATTTCTATAAGACTTCGATTGTGTAAAAATTATAACTAAATTCATTGTTCTATTATAATTTTGAGAGGCAGAAAAGTAGATATTTTCATACGCCATTATTCCGCCAAAAATATAGTCCCTGCTAGTTTTCAAACGCATTTTATCATTTCTATTTAAAGTTGTACAATAGTGATGAGGAAAGAAAAATATGGTCTTTTAAATTCCTTTCACCTCAATATATAAGACATATAAGCAAATATACCTTGAATGTTTCATCTAGTCAGAAACCAGAGAAGAATCCTACCTTAACTATCTTATCTACATATTTAGAATAAATAGATTTAAAAATCTCGACGTTAAAACATTTGTTTGTTCATATTATGCATTAAAAAAACATTTTACCAAATGAATGTAAAATAGTGATAAATGAGTTCTAGCTTTTTGCGGGCGGTGGGAGTGGGGTTTGAAAACAGATTTATTGAACACTAATTCTAGTATCAGCCTTGACATGGCATATATGGACATGCTAATTTTTTTTTAAATATTAATTAAATTATATAATTTATGTTACTTACTGTATAATTTGGAAAATAAATTGTGAATTATTATGTTGGCTGTGACATTGTGAGATATAATAGACTTTAAAGACAGAGATATTGTCGGTGCGGTAAATTAGAAAATGATTTTTCTTAGTTTTATTTCACGCAGGTCTATAGATAAACGTTCGATTTATCGTGCCACATGTCCGCGACTATGGCAAAGCGAGTGAACATTTTTCAAAACAAAAGAGTGACAACAAAAGATAACTGAAAACGTCGCAGTCTAGAGTGATAAACAAAAGTCAAGTTTTTACAATGAATCACTATTATAATTTATAATTTTCAAATATTAAGAATAATTTTTAATTGTATTTTTACTACGAAATCTAATCCAACCTAACAAAAACCGATAGGTTATTACGAACATCAACTTTTATACATGTGTATTCTTAAAAATGTTACTGATTAATTTTTTAAGCAATATATGTAAATTACGTGAAAAACTAGTGTTATGTATGAAAAATAAAGTGAACTTAAGTTTGACTTAGTTAAGACCTTGCTAAGTTCGTTTTATGTTACGGTTTAAGACATACTTAAGTAGTACTTAGGCATGTCCTAAGATTGGGCCTAAAACATACTTAAGACCCTACTTAAGTCAAAAACTTAGCAAGCTTTATGTTACGAGCCCCAGGTTTCTAAAATGACCAGTGCTTACGCACACCTGTTCACTGAGTTAAAAATAGACACCTGCAGGCATGTTCATGAACATATCTTAGGATTAAGACGTGTCCTAAGAACGTCTTATGAAACATTAATCCTAAGTAAGTTTCTTGAAGCTTTCCTAAATTTAGGATCGCGCCATAAGATTGTCTTAACTTTAAGGCAGCCTAAACCATATCCTAAGACCATCCTAATTGACATAAACATGGCGGCGGCCATGATATTTTTGCACATAGCTCACAGGAATCGTAAAAGAGTATTCAGAGACATTGATAACCCTTTGGATTAATTGAACGATGATGCTATCGTTAGTAAGTACAGACTTTCACGTCCTCTGATCATCCATTTATGTAACACTTTCCATGATAGACTTCAAAGACCTACTGCAAGATCACGTGCATTGACAGTTTCTTTGCAAGTTATGATTGCCTTAAGATTTTATGCAACGGGCAGTTTCCAGGCTGTGGTAGGGGATGTTCACAATATATCTAGAGCCAGTGTAAGCCGTGTCATAAGCGACATGAATGACTGCCTATTAGAGATTTCTCGAGAAAATATTGTTATGCCAGTTGACCAGCAAAGCCTACTCAAGACAATGCTTGACTTTAGTAAGATTTCTAATTTCCCAAATACAGTAGGCGCTATTGATGGGACACATATACGTATAAAATCACCATCTGCAGATGAACATGTATATGTCAATAGAAAAGGTTATCATTCGATCAATGTCCAAGGTGTATGTGATAGTAACTTGATTTTTTTAAATGTAGTAGCCAAGTGGCCTGGTGGAAAACATGATTCGTACATATGGAGGAACTCTTCAATACATAATCCATTTGAAAGTGGTACAATTTCAGATGGGTGGTTACTTGGGGATAGTGGATATCCACTGCGTCCTTGGCTTCTGACCCCTGTACTTAATCCAACTACAGACGCACAAGAGATACAATGCAGCTCACATACGCACAAGGAATGTTATTGAACGGGCCTTTGGTGTTTTGAAATCAAGATTTTGATGCCTAGATAATAGCGCGGGAGCTCTTATATACAGTCCACAGAAGGCCTGTGATATTACAGTAGCCTGTGTAGTTCTTCACAACATGTGTACAAGACGAAGAATACCATTACCAGATGGGGTTGTTCCTTGTGACAATGGGAGAATTCGTGCGAATTACAGAGGAAGGTGTAACGACGGTACAAGAGTGCGTGAACAACTGATAGCTGGACGATTTTCGGTGTAAATACATGTGTGCATGATGTACCATTTCATTTACCATATGACTTAAAGTACATCAAATTAATAATTGACAAAAATAAAATTTTTAAAAGCACAATTTATGTCACATGACCCCAAGTATCAAGCGTTTTTTTCTAACCAAATATATATTTTTTAATTTGATAAGGATCGACCAAAGTCACTCATTTGAGTATTGTGGCCCATGGGCCTATCGTTTAAGGATAACGTAGCTCGTTATTGTTGTTTGAATTAATATATTTTACTTATTTATTTATTTAAATCATTATTATCTTGAAATGTAAATGAAACACCATGTTTTGCCAAATAAACTTGGTGGTGTTGAATCTCCATTTGGAAACGTTGCTTGTCCATGATCAGTCTTTCTTCCTCTATGGCAAGTCGTCTCCTTTTAATTTCAAGATTTTCCAAGGCAATCTCTACCTTTTTCTTTTCTGTTTGTAGAAGTTCACTCATATGTTCATGGTCCTCTGATGAGCGCGTCTTTTTCCTTTTCCCAGAGATCTTTTCCTGCGAGTGCTGGGAGTCAGAATCTTAGAAGATATAAATATATATAATATGACTAAGGATGAAAGCCCTAGATTCAAATGTTCAAAAGTCATGGCTAAGGTTGAAGAGTGGTAATAAAATATATAATTTAATACGAATATTTTTTAAAGCTCTCTTTAAAAAAAATAATAATGCTTACCATAACTGTGAGTAATTTGAATTTGGACCGTATCAGTGGCCGATGATGTAGAAGCTGGGGGTTCTTCTTTTGAAAAAGAAACAATTTAGGTATATTAAAACAGTACACTGTTACTTAACATTCAATTAAGGGAGTTTATACATTGCACATCAAAGAGTTCCATTTCAAATTACATTAAATTCTGTTGCAGATTTATGTAACTATGTAATGTTCTTTTCTTTTCATTCAAAAATGTACAGAAAATGTCAAAGTTTAAAATTCAATTGAAGTTTATTTTACATTGAAACAATTGAATATATTATACGCAACACACATTTAGAGTTTCCTTTACTGTTTTATCATATTCAAAAGAAAAAAATGCTTTTAAGAAAAATACATACCAATACCCGAGCAGCAGCATAGGGTATACCTGACACTCACTTTTCTAAAGCCAAAATGAGGTCAAGGTCAGGTCACTGAGGTCAAGGTCACCAAAGTAGGTCAGGTCAACACTAGTCACCGAGGTCATAGGCACCTAAGTAGGTCAAAACACGGAGGCTTAGGTCACTTAAGTAGGTCAGGTCAAATAATGAATCAGGTCATGACCTCAATTGCGAATTATTAGGTCGACCTTTTTCCTCAGGATACATGACCTATTTAGATGACCTGACCTACTAAATTCTACTATTTAAGGAGAAATTGAAACTGAATTTTCATTTGTTGCAAAAAGTAGTCTACACCTGTCAGAATGGATGACAAGCACAAAGAAATCATTAAAAAAAACTACTCACTTCTGGTAAAAAATATGACTGCAACCTGGGTGGCACAGCGACTCTATGAAGACGGGATTATTACAGAAGACATGAGAGAAACCATAAGCTCACAGAGAACTAACAACGAACAAAATAGAAAATTGATAAGCATCATTTTACGGAGAGGACCCAAAGCTTTCACAGGTTTGCGCAAGGCACTTATGAAATCGGGGCATCTTAATTTATCAAAACTCCTACTGAATGATTATGACGACAGCACATTGACAGAATACGAAAAGAAGTTAGCTTCAGCTCGATCAC
>NW_026937656.1:0-78448 GCF_032062105.1 Saccostrea cuccullata
ACATCAATTAGAGAAAAATGGGAATAAACTTCTTGGACTGTACGATAAAATTTAATCTTCCCAGGGATATCAAGGAGAAAAGTTCATCTTCACCCTCAAGAAAAGTTAAAGACTTTTGTAGCATAGCAGAATTTTGTGTATATAACTTTAAAATTGTGTTTTTTATTTTTATGCATCTATAATTATGAAATATAGGTAGGTAAATAAAAGTTTTACATATATATAAAATTACAAAGTTATTAAAAGTGTTTGTGTTGATTTATTTTACAATTTTGTTAAATTAATTATTTTCCCGCCAAAACTCTATTGAGCGATTGGTTTATTAATATCACATGATTACTGACCATAGACAAGTTTTGAATTCTTTGGGGTGTTGGTCACTTTTGTCCAGTGCTGTGGTACCAGCAGGTTGTGTCTATATTTAATTTACTTTAGAGGATTTTGGATTTTCAGTCATGGTATGTTTGACTTTTTGTTTGGTTTTTAACTTTGAAGTTTGAGAATTGTTTCAGGATAAGATTTCTGCATTTTCCAGTAGTTAAAACTTGCATGTTTAATTCTTTTAGAACAGCACAGCACTTAGATAAATTTACCAGATTATTTGAGAGCCTAAATTCCATAATTTTGGTAAGTCGTTTGTTAGATATTATTTGTAAATGTAAGTGTAAATAATTGTTTGATTTTATCGCTAAACTTTCATAATTAAATAGGTTCAGTGGAGATCACTTTATAAATTAAATTTATGAGTGTTAAACTATAACGATATTGAGTTAATGCGTTCCGATACGTATTTTCAGTGAGAGACTATTTTATGATTAGTGTTTTGTAATATAATATGAACACTTGATTATTGTATACATTACTGAGGTTTTGTACATTATTTAACAGGGCAAATTATCTTTATAATCGGGAATATCCTATTTCCTATGTGTGAAATGAGTTGGAAATGTTATAATATATAACCTGCTGAACTTTGAAACCTGTGTTGTCTTCTTTTAATATACAACCAAGGTTTACACTTTGAAGAAGAGTGGCTCCAGTTAGGCCACGATTTTTCTGATTTAGTAGTAGTATTTATTTGGTATCATGTCATCATACATAAAACAAATACACATAATTACACATGATCTTACAAAGATGAAAGCTGGTAATCAAGATTTTATAAATAAACAAGAGGCCCACGGGCCTTATAGGTCACCTGAGCATCATGCAACAACATTCAAATGATTGAAATTTGTTTAATGTTTTAAGCTAGATGCTAAGGCATTCACAATTTTGGAAGAGGCACTCTTGCTCAACATAACTATGTACTTAGTTAGTTTATTTAAAACCTAGGAGCAGAGAAGAAGATTTTCAAAGAAATAATGCATTTTCACTATATAATAAATAGAGCCCTGCCCTAACACCAGAACCCCTGACCCTGGGGCCATAAAATTCACAATTTTGGTAGAGGCACTCTTGCTCATCATAACTATTTACTTAGTTAGTTTATTTAAAACTTAGGAGCAGAGAAGAAGATTTTCAAAGATTTAATGCATTTTCACTATATAATCAATAGAGCCTCGCCCCAACACCAGAACCCATGACCCTGGGGCCATGAGTTTCACAATTTTGGTAGAGGCACTCTTGTTCATCATAACTATTTACTTAGTTTATTTAAAACCTAGGAGCAGAGAAGAAGATTTTCAAAGATTTAATACATTTTCACTATATAAACAATAGAGCCCTGCCCTAACACCAAAACCCCTGACCCTGGGGCAACAAAATTCACAATTTTGGTAGAGGCACTCTTGCTCATCATAATTATTTACGGAATTAGTGTATTTAATACCTAGGAGCAGAGAAGAAGATTTTCAAAGATTTAATGCATTTTCATTATATAATCAATATAGAGCCCCGCCCTAACACCAGAACCCCTGACCCTGGGGCCATAAAATTCACAATTTATGAAGAGACACTCTTGCTCATCATAACTATGTGCTTAATTAGTTTATTTAATACTCAGGAACAGAGAAGAAGATTTTCAAAGAAATAATGCATTTTCACTATATAATCAATAGAGCCCCGCCCTAACACCAGAACCCCTGACCCTGGGGCCATAAAATTCACAAATTTGGTAGAGCCACTCTTGCTCATCATAACTATGAACTTAATTTGTTTATTTAATACCCAGGAGCAGAGAAGAAGATTTTTAAAGACTTACTGCATTTTCACTATATAATCAATAGAGCCCCGCCCTAACACCAGAACCCCTGACCCTGCCATGAATTTCACAATTTTGGTAGAGGACTCAATGCTGATTACAATCATACCAACAGTTTGACTGCTTGATGTCCGGGAGTAAAGAAGAAGATTTTTAAAGATTGCACTATTTATAGTGGTTTTTGCCCCACCCCCCAGGCCCCAGGGGGGCGGGGACCACGAAATTCACAATTTTTGTTCCCCTTCACCCATAGATGCTATATGCCAAATTTGGTTGAAATTGGTTCAGTGGTTTCAGAGAAGAAGCTGAAAATGTTTAAATGTTAACGCACGACGGACGACGGACGACAGACGACGGACGACGACGGACAAAAACGGATAGCAATAGGTCACCTGAGTTTACTCAGGTGACCTAATAATTTAACATGACTAGATAGATACCAGGATAACCCATTAAAGCTCGAGAGCTTATTTCCAATGGGGTCCTATCTTAAATAACTTAAAAAAATAAATAACAATATTCCATCATCAAAGCACTGTAATACTTTTGGCACAATAATTTTAGCATGCACATCTAAATTAGGTTTAAGTATGACAACATTGACATTATCAATAAAATGTTGTAATAGTGTTAGATTTGTATAATAAAGTTAGAGAACTTGCCAGAGTATTTATTTTAACTTTTATTTAACTTATTTAAAAACTTAGATCCACTCCTTAGTTCTCCCTTACCTGTATTACCTGTACATATATGTGTATATACCCCAGGGCATTGATCAGGTATTTTGGAAGTGGACATTGTGATTTTGGGTTTTATTGGTCAGTGATTTAAAAGGTCGAATTCTATTGGTTTTCTTGGTTGGTCTGGATTTTTCCCGCTTAGTATGAGTATTCTTTGTTCTGTGGGTTGATCAGACAAGACCTTGATTTTGACATAGACTTGAGACTGAAGATTTTCCTTCTCTGGTAAGTTACTAATATTTTCTTATTTTAAATGTTTATCCTATAGAATGCAAAAGCTATCCATTTGCACTTAATTACTAAAGTGAATAAATGATTTTGAGAGAAAGTTATTTTATTATGCATATTTATTATTGGTTACAAGATCAATATGAAGTATTTACTAGAAGTAATTTGATATTACTCAGATTATGTGTTTTTATGATGATCAAAGATATTTTTGATTATATTGTTCAAAGTGAGCAATTAGTATATTTTTAAGAGATAATATTTTTAAATATTATTGTATTAAATTACAGATCACCATTCATATATAGACATATACATTTTGTCAGTCAGACAATTTATTGGGAAAGCCTGTTCCCACAGAATGGTGAGATTGATATGTTTTTACCTTTGATACTTTTTATTATTATTTTGGGAGAAATATGTCAAGATTTATATATTTAAGAGTTATCTCCCTTTGATGATAATGTGTAAATTATAGAGGATGATAATCTAGGTATTATCTTCATGTAAAGTAATGAATGAACATGATGTGTGTGATATTTACATTATATTTATTGCTGTTTTATGATATTTACAGGGCTATCTATGTATACCTATATGATCACTCCACTGTGAATAAATATTCAAAGAACCTGACAGGAATTTGTGTGTCATTGCCATACCCCCTGTTACATTTGGCGCCCACGTTGGGACACAGTGGCCTTGATTGACCGAGTATACATCAGGAGCAGACTGGAGACAAGTGTATGGTGTGTGTGCATTGCCTTTACCGATCCATGGAGATCATCAGACCGTGACCCATGAACTTACCAATGGTGATTGCATTAATACACCTAAGTTACAAACTTTGATCCGCGCCTAACAGGTGACATTCCGTAGGATCATCTGTGACACCGGTGTAGTGCATTTGACAGTGTGAGACTGCATGAAATAACTTTATCTGTGATATTTATCTTTACCAGCTGGTGAGTTACATGCATGTTTTAAAACTGTAGATATTAGAATTTGGTGCACCAGTAGAGTTAAATTTTGTTTATATATATTTTTTTTCTATGTAAAGTTTCAGTTATATTTATTATCAATCAGTGGTGTAAATATTTTTGAAAGGCCTCTAATTAGCTATAGCTAGCAATATTTTTATAGACCAGTTCTGATTATTGTCTGTCTGAGTCCGTCATAACTGGGTTTATTATTTTTTACTGTGCACATATTGGTATTATTAGAACTTTAAAATGTAAGAAGAACAGCAGTGAGAGTGACTCAGTGAGAGCCTGGTAAGTTGTGTAATTAACAGTGCACATATTTCCCTCATTCCATTCCCAGTATTAGTTAGTATTTAACTGCTATCTCTTTCAACTGACATTTTACAGACGAGACAGTAAGACTGCAATAGTTGAATTTACAAGTTTATATTGGTTGTGTTCAAGTTGGTTGATTTGAGTTTGTCGTGATATTTTGTGAGGTCATAGTTGCTTCAGTGTTTATCAGTGGTTTTTGAATTGTCTGGTAGTTAATTCCAAACCCCCTATATTACCCCAAATCCCATTTGTACTTATTATTTACATTTAGAGTAGAGTTAGTATTATTTCATACGTATCAATTTAGATCGGGTTCGGTTTCATCTCCGTATTTCAATCGAGTTCGGTTTTGTTTTGCGAATTCCGATCGAGCTCGAAATCCGTTCATTCATAAACCGGAAGTTTACAAAACGTGATTCGGTTTTTCTGAATTTTTTTGTTTTCAGCACTTTAGATTTGTTTTAAAACTTCAACAACAATCTTTGCATTTAGAATTTGTGTTTCTGTGTTATAATCTTACAGAGTCCAAGTTCCCAGGTAAATATTTCTGCTTAAAACCTCGTATTTATCTTATCATCGAAGTAAAATCAGCTGATTTGGATCGACAAGTAAGTTCATATTGACAAAGTTACCTGTTTGTTTTCAGTATTGATATTATTTGCTGATAATTTAGGTCTGTTTTTGAATCGTTTTACGTTTACCAAACTTACTCTTTGTAGTACAAAAGATTGAAAGTCTTCTTTATTGCAGGTTGTAAATAGTATATTGTTTTTCAGCAGTAAGATAAAATATTTTGAGTGCATTTATTGACCGGAAGTGCAGCACTTAGCGGAAGTGCATCCTACTTTCATTTTCTATTTATATCCTGACTTTGTTTATATATTTCCAAAGATTATTAGTTCATTCTGAACTACCCTCCTGGAATTATTTCAATTTTATTTCAGCATGAGATAAATTAAACATACAAACAATTGCTTACTTTTGAATATTGGATATTGCTTTGTAGTATTGTAAATATTTTGTAATATTATTTGTTTCTACCAAACAATTGTTCAACAATGAATCCTGAGGAAGCAGCGATGACACAGCATGAAGTGAAGAAGAATCCTGAGGAAGCAGCGATGACGCAGCAGGAAGTGAAGAACATGCTCATAGCCTGGAAAGCCATGAAGTTGAAGCCCAAGGCTGATAGCCCGCAGGACTTCATAGACTGGATGACGGCTACATTCATAAAGGAAGAACCTAAAGAGACAACTGCATCTCCAAGCAAAACAACTTCGAGTAACACAGCTCAACCGCCACCATCTTCTGGGAAACTGACGCCTTATACTCCGTTCCCACGGATATCTACCTTCTCAGGAGATAGTAAGAGTGACGTTACTTATGATGTTTGGAAATATGAAGTGGAATGCCTCATCAACGAATCATATCATCCAGATGCTATCCATCATGCTATCAGACGCTCGTTAAAGGGAGAGGCAAGTCGTGTGATAGTACATCTTGGACCAGGGGCATCTACTGCAGTTATCATCCAGAAACTAGACAGCATCTATGGTACCGTAGCTGAGAAGGAGGACATACTCTCCGAGTTCTATAGTGCTAGACAAAAGGATGATGAGGAATGTGCAAGATGGAGTTGCAGATTAGAGGACATTCTAAGCAAAGCCATACAGAAAGGACTTATTGCACAGTCACAGTCCAATGAGATGCTACGGACAATGTTCTTCAAGGGATTAAGGCCATCACTTAAAGATATTTGTGGACATCTCTTTGACAAAATTCCTGACTTTGATGAGCTCAGATCAGCAGTGAGGAAAGTTGAGATGGAGCATCAACCTCAAGTCAAAGAAAAGAAATCAGCCACCGCAAAAGCCGCAACACCTGCTGAACACTCAACTGATAGAATTGATGATCTTGAGGCAAAGATTAATCAACTGACCACTGCAATGCAAGGATTTAATGATCGTCAGTACACTTACAACAGACGACTACCACAAACATTCAGTGCACCCAGACCATCCTTTCAAAGAGGTAGACAAGGAAGAGGTTACAGAGGAGGATACAAACAGAATCCAAGGATACCTACATCTCAAGTCACACAGGATGAAATGCTGGAACCTCCGAGATTTAGACAAAAAGAACCACCTACCTGCTACAGATGTGGACAAGTTGGACACATTGCAGTAGGATGCAGAGTAATGGTGGATCACAGACGCCAAGCTTTAAACTACAACAAGTCAACCCCTGGGGACGAGGAGTTGGCTCGAGGACCAAGAGTCCCAGGACGGAAATCATAGGAAAGCCAAATGAGATTACAGTTGCCATCAACGACATTCAGTGTACAGCTCTACTAGATACCGGTGCCACCGTATCTACGATTAGCCAGTCCTTTTATGACCAGTATCTTCAAGATGTAGAGTTACATCCCATTGAAGAGGCCATTAATATAGAATGTGCTGATGGACAACTGATGCCATATAATGGCTATGTGTGTGTCAACCTATCACCATTTGGTATTCCAACATTAGAAAGACTCCAGGATTGTTTATTCCTCGTTGTTCCGAATAGCAACTACAACCTGCATGTTCCTGTGCTTATCGGAACCAACATAATACAGAGTCTGATAGACGTTACAAAGGAGGAATATGGATCCAGATTTCTTCAAGAAGCAGCTTTGACGACACCCTGGTACTTAGCCTTTCGCTGCATTACTATTAGAGAGAAAGACTTAAGTAGGAATGGGTATGTGCTAGGCTTAGTGAAAAGTGCAGAGACATCCAGAGTGATCATCCCTCCTAATAGTAATGTTACCATCAATGGATACATTGACAAGAAGATTCCTTACCACAAATGTATTGTCATGATGCATGAATCTAACAGATCCTGTATTCCAAGTGATGTCGACATTGAGGCAACTCTCCATCCTTATTTGTTCGAGGATCATCAGATAATGCCTGTAACCATCAACAATGTCACAACTAGAACCATCTCAGTTTCACCAAAGAGCATCATTTGTGAGATTCAACCAGTCGAAATACAGGATACAGGACCAACACCCAGTGAATCTTCTTCCGTGTCGCCAGAATTAGAGGATATTCTATCCAAAATCCACCTACCAGAGGATATATCAGATGAAGAACGACACGCATTCAGAGAATTAGTGGAGTCGTACCAGGATATATTTTCAACAGGTGCTACCGACATTGGTACAACAGACAAAGTGAAGCACAGAATTGAACTTGCTGACTCAACACCATTTAAGCAAAAGTACCGAAGAATTCCACCTGCTATGATCGATGAAGTCAGGTCGCACATAAAGGAGTTGCTGGCAGCAGGAATTATCAGACCTTCACACTCACCTTTCTCCTCCAATGTCGTGCTGGTTAGGAAGAGTGATGGATCTCTGCGACTCTGCATCGATTATCGGCAGTTGAACTCCAGAACTGTGAAAGACAACTATGCTTTGCCCAGAATTGAGGAGATACTAGACTCGCTATCAGGAAACACCTACTTCAGCGTTCTTGATATGAAATCAGGATACCATCAAATAGAGATTGATGAGCGGCATAAAGAACGAACAGCATTTACAGTCGGCCCTCTCGGATTTTATGAGTTTAATAAAATGAGTTTTGGCTTAGCTAACGCACCTGCAACTTACCAACGTTTACAAGAGCAGTGTTTAGGTGATTTACATCTCAAAATTTGTTTTATATATTTAGACGACTTAATTATATTTTCGAAATCTTTCAGAGAACATATCCAGAGATTACAACAAGTTTTTCAGAGAATAAGAGACTATGGGCTTAAGCTTTCTCCCAAGAAGTGTTCCCTATTCATGAAGAAAGTTAAGTATGTAGGACACATTGTGTCTGAACATGGGGTTGAGCCAGACCCTGACAAGCTGTCTAAAGTCAAAAACTGGCCAGTTCCAACCAACGCAGAGGAAGTAAGGCAATTTTTAGGCTTCGCAGGTTATTACCGCAAGTTTATCCAGGATTTCGCAAAAATTGCCAGACCATTAATCGATATTATGGCTGTAGGAAAGAAGTCGAAAGGAAAACAGAAACCAGACCCTAAATGGAAATGGGAAAAAGAACAACAAGAGGCATTTAATTCACTTAAAGACAAACTTACATCACCACCTGTCTTAGGCTACCCGGATTTCAACAAACCGTTCAAGTTACATACAGATGCTTGCCAGACAGGTCTTGGAGCAGTCTTATACCAAGAACAGAAAGGGAAAGATAGAGTCATTGCCTATGCCAGCAGGGGATTGAGTAAGTCGGAAAAGAACTATCCAACACACAAACTTGAATTTTTGGCTTTGAAGTGGGCGATTACTGAAAAATTTTCTGATTATTTACAAGGCAAGGAATTTACAGTTTACACCGACAACAACCCTTTAACCTATGTTTTAAGCACTGCTAAATTGGATTCTACCGGACATCGTTGGATTTCTGCCTTGGCCTCCTTCAACTTCAAAATTTTATACCGACCAGGAAAATCAAACACGGATGCGGATAGACTTTCCAGACTCAACAACAACATGGAAACCATCAACAGCGACTCTATCAAAGCCATATGCCAAATTGGACAGCCATATGCAGAGACCTTAGCCATAGATGATGCTATTTGCCAGATTATGCAGCCAACTTTAGAAATAGCAGATCATCTGGACATATCAACTATCCAAGACAAGGACCCTACCATATCATTCTGGAAAACCCAAGTGGAATTAGGAACCAGACCAGATAGGGATTCCTTGAACACCGAAGTTGACTTAATTTATTACAGAAATTTTTCCAAATTAAAGATCAAAGATGACATTCTACTTCGAGAAGTGAAAACAGAGAACAGCATCATTTACCAGTCAGTTATACCCATGTCCACCATACCAACTGTGTTACACCACCTACACAATAAGATGGGACATTTGGGCAGAGATAAGACCATTTCATTAGTTCGTCAAAGATTTTATTGGCCAAAGATGCAGCAAGATATTATCAACTGGATTGATGGTTGTGATAGATGTATGAAGACAAAGACAAGTGACCAGAAAGCGGAATTAGTCAACATAAGAACATCACAACCACTGGAACTTGTATGCATGGATTTCCTTACATTGGAACCAGCAAAAGGAGGAATACAAAATATTTTAGTGATAACAGACCATTTTACCCGGTTCGCAGTGGCAGTACCAACTCGAAATCAGACAGCCAAAACAACTGCAGAAGCTATCTTTAATCATTTCATTCTTCACTATGGTATTCCAGAGAAACTCCATTCAGATCAAGGGACCAACTTCTGCAGCAACATCATCAAAGAACTATGTACACTCTTAGAAATTTCCAAATCTAGAACAACCCCCTACCATCCGATGGGTAATGGACTTACAGAACGTTTTAACCGAACTTTACTTTCTATGCTCAGGACTTTGGAAAATTCACAGAAAGCTGACTGGAAAAGCCACATCAACTCCTTAGTCCATGCGTACAATTCCACAACCAACGATACAACAGGATACTCGCCATTTTATTTAATGTTTGGCAGAGAGCCTAACCTACCAATTGATGTCATCTTTGGGTTTAAGCATCCTGATGAGGAAGGTTGCAACACCAAATATGTAGACAGATTGAAGCAACGACTACAAGAGGCATACAGACTAGCCAATACCGCAGTCAAGCATTCCCAACAACGACAGAAGGAACACTACAATCTAAGAGCACGAGCAGCTACTTTACAGGTCGGAGACCGTGTATTGGTTAAGATTGTAGCATATGATGGGAAACATAAGATTGCCGACAAGTGGGAAGATGAGCCCTATGTAGTCATTGCCCAAGCTAATGAAGATATACCTGTGTATAAAGTCAGAAGAGAGGATGGTGAAGGAAGATTCAAAGTACTCCACAGAAATCTTTTACTTCCAATTGGTTCCAAATTACAGAAACCTACACCTCCTCCAGCAAAACCACCAAGAGGTAGAAGGAAGGCAGTGAGAAAAGAGGTACCAGTAGAAACAGTTTCTATTGAGAATTCTTTTTCAGATTCTGATAGTGAATTTTCTTTTGTAGGTTACCCTACAATGCAGACAGAAGATTCCCACACAGATATTCCCAGTCAAGATGGTGACGACCATTCCTTGACTGAGGAAGCTTCAGTTATTGGTTCAGGAGAGGACGCTCTTCAACAGGAGGAACCTGTGGACCAAGCTGAGGAAGATGCTGATGTTGATGAAGACACTCAGCCTGATGTTGATGAAGATGCTCAGCCTGATGTTGATGAAGATGCTCAGTCTGATGTTGATGACGATGCTGATGATACTGATATGCCTTCACATCCTGATCACCAGGAGGATGAGCCTTCTACCCAAGTACCAGTACCAGCACCAAGAAGATCAACAAGAGCCAAGAGTAAGCCACCATGGACAAAGGATTTCATCATGATGAACCAGAATGTGACGCAACCAGACTGGCTACAGAGAGCAAACTACATAACGGCTTTGATGAAACAAGGAACTCTACAGAGTGTGGACTCTAGTGTTTGCCAGTTGGCTTTATTGAATCTGGTTTCATCATCATCGAAGTAATGTTTTAATTGTATATTGTTTATTTTAATGCTTTATATTACAGGATTATTGTTTCCCTTTTGAATGACGTGGACGTCATTCCGCAACCGGGGGGAGAGTGTAATAGTGTTAGATTTGTATAATAAAGTTAGAGAACTTGCCAGAGTATTTATTTTAACTTTTATTTAACTTATTTAAAAACTTAGATCCACTCCTTAGTTCTCCCTTACCTGTATTACCTGTACATATATGTGTATATACCCCAGGGCATTGATCAGGTATTTTGGAAGTGGACATTGTGATTTTGGGTTTTATTGGTCAGTGATTTAAAAGGTCGAATTCTATTGGTTTTCTTGGTTGGTCTGGATTTTTCCCGCTTAGTATGAGTATTCTTTGTTCTGTGGGTTGATCAGACAAGACCTTGATTTTGACATAGACTTGAGACTGAAGATTTTCCTTCTCTGGTAAGTTACTAATATTTTCTTATTTTAAATGTTTATCCTATAGAATGCAAAAGCTATCCATTTGCACTTAATTACTAAAGTGAATAAATGATTTTGAGAGAAAGTTATTTTATTATGCATATTTATTATTGGTTACAAGATCAATATGAAGTATTTACTAGAAGTAATTTGATATTACTCAGATTATGTGTTTTTATTATGATCAAAGATATTTTTGATTATATGATATGTTCAAAGTGAGCAATTGGTATATTTTTTTAAGAGATAATATTTTTAAATATTATTGTATTAAATTACAGATCACCATTCATATAGACATATACATTTTGTCAGACAATTTATTGGGAAAGCCTGTTCCCATAGAATGGTGAGATTGATATGTTTTTACCTTTGATACTTTTTATTATTATTTTGGGAGAAATATGTCAAGATTTATATATTTAAGAGTTATCTCCCTTTGATGATAATGTGTAAATTATAGAGGATGATAATCTAGGTATTATCTTCATGTAAAGTAATGAATGAACATGATGTGTGTGATGTTTACATTATATTTATTGCTGTTTTATGATATTTACAGGGCTATCTATGTATACCTATATGATCACTCCACTGTGAATAAATATTCAAAGAACCTGACAGGAATTTGTGTGTCATTGCCATACCCCCTGTTACAATGTAAAATATATTTATAAACTAGTACTTGTCCGATACGGGGTAAATTTGTCCTCCATAATTTACACAAACTAAAGAGATAATCTCTCACCAACATTCTTTTTATAAAAAGTAAATTAAGGAAAGAAATTATTAGAATTTATATTAATATATAATTAAAGGATATAAAAAGTTTCAAATAACAAATTTACTAGCGTTGTTGACTGCTGTACTTTTAAAATATTTATACATCATAAAAATCTATTTCACAGAAATTCTCCTAAAGATCCTCAGGAGGTGGATGAAGCACCCAACACAAAGGTGATTGAAGCAAGACTTCTAATAAGAGGAAACAAGGCTGTGCTTTATCTTGTGGAACTAAATCAGTTCGACTCTTTTCGGCACAACTTATCATTTGAGTTGGCGATAGTGTTGAGCCAACTCGTACAAATGTTATTCGAAATCGAACAAGAAAGAAGAATAGGAGTGCATTTGGTTAGAAATCGAAAACCGTATATGTAAATAATTAATATCTCTGCTGTATTTATCGACCTCCAAACGCCGATGCCAGTTTCTGGACTAAACTTTCATAAAGTTTTGATAAAGTGAGAGAATTCTCGAGTGCAATCATGTAATAGGAGTATGTCTCAGAACACCATTGTCATTTGTGGTTAACAATCTCCTATATTTTCATATTAAATTATTTCCCAGGTTCTTATTTTGATTTGAGAATCTGCTTGGTCTTATTTCCGAGCCTGTTCGTACCTTACTTCAACACCTCATGTCAATTGTAGTGAACCAGTTTCAATAAACAACAAAATTTATTTAACCTTTGTATAGACAAAAAAAAATGGTATAAAAATAACAATTGTAAATTCCTGCCTTATGAAAAAACCTATTTTGAAAATCCAGCAAAAATCACCCCCAACATAGCGTACGGAAACGCTAGCCCAACTTAGCCAGGGGAAAAGGCCTATGGAAATTAAAAAAAACCCTTAATTACATTAATTTATTGAAAACCTATTTTTCCTTCAGTTTTATGGCCTAATAAA
The DNA here is from genome assembly GCF_032062105.1 of Saccostrea cuccullata. Lineage (NCBI taxonomy): Eukaryota > Metazoa > Mollusca > Bivalvia > Ostreida > Ostreidae > Saccostrea > Saccostrea cuccullata. Next base: position 13,205 of record NW_026937656.1, read on the forward strand.
TTTAACAGGAGCAATAGACGACGACAATTTTTGTACAAATACCTAATAATATGTTAACATAATGTCCTCCCCCTCCGTAATCATTTCTGTGTCTCTGGCGTTGGTCTCAGACCTCACCAGTGTGCTCCCTGCTGTTGATCTGGTGGCCCTCCTAAGGTCGGCTTGTTCATCCTCTGTATCTCTTCCTGGCGGCCGAGATTGGCGCAAGGGGCATGGTTTCCTGTCCTGGATCATGGAATTTAATATTCCGGACATTCTGTCCCAGTGGAACGGTGTTACCCCCATGCTTGAGTCTTGCGTGTCGACGGACTTAATTCTTCCTTCGACTGGCATAACGGCAATTCTAGACCCCGCAGTGAAATATCTCAATAAAAGCCTTATGGATTTCCTATTACTGTCCCTTGCAGGATCTGTAACTTGTCAGCAAACATCACAGTGGTCTGCCGGGCAGACCTTCCTGCCTTCCTACCACGCAGGTCGGATATCGCTATCCAGTTCATCCATCTCTTCCGCCGTCACCAATATTTTTAAAATATTGATAGAGCAATCCTGAAAAATAGTTGTACGACAAATATTATGAAATTTCTTTTTTTTATCAAAATAAATAAATTATATCTAAGTAATACCACAGTATAGGAATAGGGCGCCAACAGTCCAGCTGTTTTTAAAATATTCCAACTCTTTTATATTACAGTAAAACTCCTGCATGGCACCTGATCCCACCTCTGATGTTTCGGAGGTCCGTATTTGCTCTGCTCTGATTTTGTATATTGTATAATGGACTATGAGATTGAATACTGTTCGTTATCTCCATATCCTTCTCTTAACCGGCCAGCTGCCGGACTGAAGAAAATGGCCGGACTAAAGGGGTGGCCGGTTTCCCGAGAATCTATTATATACTGAAGAAATGCAGACCTATGTGACAGATGCTAGGAAAAATATATAATTGGTGTCTGTTAAAATTATCTATCTACATGTTATAAATTATTGACAGACACGTAATGTATTCTTAAGGTCTAAAACAAAATGGAAATTATTATTATTTAGGATGAATTCGACATACGTGTTGATTTTTATAAAAAGAAATTGAAAAATAAGAGAGGAAAAAAGATGGAAAGTTACTTTTTAACAACAGATGTTTAGATTTACCTGTTTTTTGTACATTGAAAGACAGAAAATAATTTATACATCTATGAGAAAATATGATTTATTTTGGATTTTTGAAATAATAAAAAGATCTTACAAGAAAAAGCAACTAAATACCTAAATTTAAGAACATAGTTAATTATTTGTTTACACAAAATTCCACCTACTCCCACGTGAAATTTCACCTTTTTCTACCTGATTTTCAGAAAGTGGGAATAACTTGCATAAACCCTACATTAATACCCTACATTTCCTACATAGAAGAAATCTGCATCATTGTTTAATTGAACCTGACATTTTAAATATTCACTCGGCAGAGAGCTGCGGCTTATCTAGCACAGGTTCAGAATTTCTGCTGCATCTATTTTAAGAATTCCTTATCACCATGTTTCAGTGACCAAAACAATGGCTTGAATCTTACTTTGTGGTGTAACTTTAGTAATATTATGGCTAACCTGTGCAAAAAGGATGCAATAAAACACACTGTAGTCATGGAATCTGCAATAGTGACTCAAGTGACACAAAAAATAGATGGAAGGAGTTGAATTAATTAGATTTCCCAAACCTTGGAGATATATTGAAAAATGTCAAGTATGGGTGAATACTTGTAAACGGTTTATTGGCGGATCCGGGGGGGGGGTGTTACCATCTTTGAGGAATCCTTTAAATGGAAAAGACCTGCATATCGATTTACATCAACACCATTTTGGTTTCTTGCATGTGGGTGAAAAATAGAATACTTTTGATGCCAAGTGCATAAGATTGCTATGCTTTAGCCAAACATTCGGAGAATAAAACTTTAGTTTGGACTGTTAACGAAAGCAGAAGTTACTAGATTGTCAATATATGAAGAATATCTGAATGAACCTTCTTCAAGAACTCGAATACATGTACATTCTTTTATGCCAATTTGACACTGAATTGTATCTGGTATTTCATCAAAATCCAGCCTTGATTCATATCTGAGGAATGGCCAGCCTTTCTTCTGAAGAATATCTAAATGAAGTTCGTCGATGATATCAGAGTTCCAGTCCTTTACAGCTTTTAAGGCTGCTGCTACAATAGCTGTAATGCAGATGCTAGTGCATTGAGTGCCAGCAGCTGCATATCTTAAATGTTGTGGTGTGTATGGTAAAAATGTCCCATTGCAGCAACCATACTTCTACTCTCATCTTCCTATTTACTCTTTGAAATGTATAAAATATTATCATATAATTATAAATACAATCTTGAATTGTTTTACTACTTAAAATTCAATTGATAAATCCTTCATAACTATGCATTACAGAATAGACATGTAAAGTTTGCTATACGACAATACAAGATGGATGCCGATATTATATTTTAATCAATAATAAAGGGTACATCGAACCCGATGCATAATAACGTAATAGTAATACACTACATCTCCCCCTTTAGACAAAACTGACTTTACAGAGATAGTACAAATTTACATACAGCTTAACTTTAGCCATGTCTGTAAACGAAATAACTAATTGAACACAGGTAAGTCAATTAAAGTTTTGAACACAACTGTAGTTCGGTTCACGAACGATACACAGAGTTTACAAGTCTAGTCTCTTGGGACACTTGACAGTTCGGCCCGAGCGCGTAACATATGAAGAAGGTTCAGTGTCAATTTCAGGTGAACGCGTTTCACTAGTTGGCGAAGGTTGTGCACTAGGAAGATTGTCCATGGTTTGTGGTTCGAATTCATCATCAGATAGTTCAACGTTGTTGGCCTTGACTGTGGATTTCCTCAAGTGTCTACGATTACGTCGTAGAATGTTCCCTCCGACTTGGACTAGATACGATCTGGGACAGGGATGTCTGTCTACCGCGGTTCCAGGTTTCCACTGTCGTTCGCCGTTGTTTGGCACGATCCTGACACTATCGTTCGGTTTTAGTGGTTCCAGCTCCTTTGCGATGTGTCTCTGGTCAAAGTGTTTTTTCTGATTAGCTTTGTTCAGCTTCATACGGGCTTTGACTGTGTTGTCATGGTAAGCGGTAGGCTTCAGTATTTCTGTTGAAGCTGGCATTGTGTTACGTGGTCTCCTGTTCATCAGTAGCTGGGCTGGTGACAGGTTGATACCTTCCAAGGGTGTCGTACGGTAGTCTAGTAGCGCTAGATATTTGTCATCTGCTTTCCGCCAAAGACGTTTGACTGTCTGAACGGCTCGTTCGGCTTCCCCATTGGAGCTCTGGAAGTTTGGACTTGATGTCTTGTGTTCAATGTCGTATGTTCGACAGAATGATTTGAACTGTTGCGACGTGAACTGAGGTCCATTATCCGACCGTAGTTGTCTAGGTATTCCATGACAAGCGAACACTGACTTCATAGCTTCAAGCGTTGAGGTGGTTGACGGAGATTTCAGCTCTACTACTACATCGACATAATGAGAAAAATAGTCCACTAAGATGAGGTACTTTTTCGACTGAAAGTCAAACAGATCACATCCTACTACTTGGTATGGAAGTTCTGGTACGGGTGATGGCTTAAGAGGTTCTGGGGATTGTTTGTTCTGATAGGTTGCACACTTTGAACAGTTTCGCACGGTTTCCTCGATCTGGGAAGTCATACCGGGCCAGTAAGCTACTTCACGAGCTCTCTGTTTACACTTCACTATCCCCAAGTGGGACTGATGAATAAGTTCAAGCATGTGCGGTCTAAGACTCGGCGGAATAACAATCCTCATTCCTTTGAATATAATACCGTCCATAACGGATAACTCGTCTCGCGAGTTCCAGAAACTGTGTGTGCTGACAGGTGCTTGGTCTCTGGTGTCTGGCCAACCATCAACAATTATCTGGTACAATGTTTCTAGTTCCGCTTTGGTGTACTTCACGATTTCTGTTTGCTTTTGCTTGCTCACAGATAGGAGATCAAAGGCCTTGACATCACACATGTCAAGTTCGGATTTGGCTTCAGGTAGGTAAGCTCTAGAGAGTGCGTCTGCTACAGTCATGTCTTTCCCTCTGCGATATCTCACATCAAGATCGTACCACTGGAGGCGCAAGCGCATTTTCTGTAGTCGCATAGGCGTAGAGAGTAATGGTTTCTTGAAGATCTGCTCCAGAGGTTTGTGGTCGTTGTAGACTGTAACCCGTTTACCAAATACGTAGTGATGGAATTTGGTAGCAGCATGCACGATGGAAAGCATTTCCTTTTCTATCTGGGCGTATCGCTTTTCTGTTGCAGTAAGCGCACGAGACGAATACGCAATTGGCCTGTCATTCTGTACGAGAACTGCTCCGAGGCCATCTTTCGAGGCGTCACATTGAATCTCAATGTTTTTGCTGACGTCGTAGAATCCTAATGTAGGTGAGGAAATACGGAGTTTTTTCAGCTGCTCGAAACTTGATTGCTGTTCGTGTTCCCATCTGAATGCTGTATCTGATTTCAGAAGGCATCTGATCGCTGCGTCGACTTGACTCATGCTAGGGGTGAATTTGCTGAGATACTGCACGATGCCTAGAAATCGTTTCACTCCCTCCTTGTCTGTCGGTGGTGGCATTTCCTTTATTGCTCTGACCTTTTCTGGGTCTGGACGAAGACCGTCCGCCGTTATAATGTGGCCAACATAAGGCACTTCCGTCTGCCTTACTTTGCATTTCTCAAAGTTTAGCTTCAGGTTGAACGCTGTTGCTCGTTCAATTACTTTGTGTAGAATGCTGTCATGATGTGTTGTGTCTCGTCTTGCAATAAGGATGTCGTCCATTATGGCGAATGCACCATCTATGCCTTCCAGCATTTCGTCCATGATTCTTTGTTAGATCTCCGGTGCCGACTTAATGCCGAAGGGTAGCCTCAGCCATCGGTAACGTCCTATAGGAGTGTTGAAGGTCGTGAGGAAACTTGATTCCTCATCCAATTTGATCTGTAGAAATCCGGACTTAGCATCGAGCACGGAAAAAAACTTTCGTGTTTTGAATGGCTGAGACAACGTCGTCTATGGTTTTCATAGGATGATGTTCCCTGAGAATAGCTTCATTCAGGTCCTTCGGGTCTATGCATATGCGAACTTTGCTGTTTCTAAGGCTAACGCCCATAGAACTGACCCAAGGTGTAGGTCTACTGACACGGGTTATGAAATCATTCTCCTCCATCTCCCTCAGTTTTTCGGTGATCAGTGGTCTGAGCGACGCAGGTTGTCTTCTCACTGGGTGAACTACTCCTTTCGCCTGAGGATCTATCTTGATCGTGTGCACTCTTGGTAGTGTGCCAGTTGTTTTCACCAGTTCAGGAAAGTCGTTGAACTGATCCGTCGTAGAGTCAGACATTTTAACAGGATTCATCCTCTGTATGAGATTGAGGCGTTCTGCTGTTATTCCTGTAATCACGTTTTCCTGGTGAATGTCAACTATTTCAAACTCAGCTTGAATGTTAGTGTCTTCATTCCTGAGTGGTAGTTGCACGTGAAACTCTGGACGGATTGTATGATTTGTGAATGAGCGCAAAAGTTTGTTTGATTGGCTTTTCACTCCTGATAATTTGCTCTGGTGATACTGGTGTGAAACAATGATATTGCACTTTGCTCCTGTGTCTATCCTGAATTTCAGAGGTTTCTCACATACGTAAAGAGTTACTAGCCACTTGTCTGCGTTTTCCTGACCTTCAATATCATCTGTAGCGAGAATATCGAGTAGATCGTGCTCGTCCACATCACTGATATTCATCTGTGACTGTTGTCGCTTGCGGCATACTGATTTCCAGTGTCCAGTCAGTTTACAGTACCGGCATGTACTTTTCAGAGCTGGGCATTTGTTGTTTGGATGATTCGTACTAGGGTCCAAACCACATCTGTGACACATAGGTTTAGAGTTCTGTTGTTTTGGAACACTAGTTTTCCGTTTTGATGTCTGTCGCACTGTTTTCTTGTTGTGCTGTGGTCTAGCGGTTTTGATACTGGATACTGCCTGAGTTTCTGCGTATTCAGCTCCTTGGAACATTTTAAGCTGTTTCTGAGAGAGCTCGTATTGTCTGCCTATTTGCAGGGTTTTGGCGAGTGTTAGATCATGTCCTTGATCGAGTAAGCGTTCTCGGACCTTCGTGTGTGCAACGCCTGCAATAATCGCGTCGACAAGAATATCGTCTGTATCTGCGTACTCGCAGTCCATTAGAATCAGTCTCAAATCTTTCACAAAATTGTCAAAGGACTCACCGTCTGTTTGTTTTCTCTGTTTCACACGAAATCTCGCGGCTCTCTTATTCTTCCGGGGTCTTACGTAATCCTCAAACTTTTTCAAGATTTTCTCTGGATCATCTTGTTCCCCTTCATCCCAGGTAAGTGTTTTGTAGACTTCCCGTCCGTGTTTCCCTAGCCACATTCCGAGCCAACCCGCCTTGTCCTTCTTGTCAGCTTTACACAGGGGACCTTTGTAAACAAATTCCACGTGCTGTCTGAAGCGTAGATATTCGTTATAAATATCGGGACTGTCCCAGTCCATGGACGGTTGCTCGAAATTAAGCACAGACATGGTTTTATTCTGACACCATGTGCTATACGACAATACAAGATGGATGCCGATATTATATTTTATTCAATAATAAAGGGTACATCGAACCCGATGCATAATAACGTAATAGTAATACACTACAATAGACATGTAAAGTTTGCATAAATACCCCTTCAGTGGCTACTGGAAGCTTTTAGCTGCAGATCTGTAGCTCTCCGAAAAAAATATTTCCCGCAACATTGCCTGGAAAACATGTGGAATTTGCATATTTGTATTGAAGCCTCTGGCATAGTTGATTTAATGCTAGCAATCTCTTTCAGATCTTTATCGAGAACTTCTACTTCAACGTCCTCAAGCTTAATAATTGTCTTTACCTTAATAGTAATGTCTGAATTGTTGTTTTCTGCTCATTTGCTACAAAGCTGTATGCTACAGACTGACATTAGCCATTACCATCCTCTACCACAAATGTGTATAGTGGCAAGCGATGTTTGTTTGTGCAGTAAGAACCATCTGTAAACGACACCTCTGGAAAATTTGAAAAAAAAATTTTTTTTTCATTTTCCCCGTCACAAGGATCAAAGCCTGCAGGGATCCATCTTCCCCTGTAATCACTGAAATGGATGTTTGTGGATCATCTTTCACTGAAAAAAAAATAAAGTGAAGATAAAAGTGATCACAAATTGTGACACGATGGACGTTGGACAAGATGTAATCTAAAAAAGGCAATTTGAGCTTTCAGCTCAGGCGAGCTAAAATACAAAACATAAATTAATTCATTGGAGTGACAAGCATGATCATTTTTTCCAAGATAACATTTTATAAATGAACTGACACACTTTGAAATAGGTAGCTTACATATTACCTCCAAGTCTTTTAATAGGAAGCCATGCATAGTTGAGATTTACTGCATAATAACACAGCAGTCTGAAGTTTTCATCATCCAAAAAATTCCCACCCTCCACTATAAAACTATAAGGATGGCAACGTGTTTTTGGGGACCCAGCTAAACAGATAGATTTTTGGTTTGGCTAAGAAAACCTCGCAACAAGTTCAAAATTTGAAGTGTTTGTGCTATTCATTCAAATTAAGAAAGCCAATCTGCTTGACGAACACGGACCGTTTTTGGCCCTTTTTCCACTTTGACAGCTCATCCTGAACTCCATGCCACTAAACCGGAAGTAATCTCCACAGTGAATATTTGACGTAATTGAAGATTGATTGATTGTATTCTGTTTAACGTCCCTCTCAAGAAAATTTCACTGATATGTAGATGTCACCATTGCCGGTGAAGGGCTGCAAATTTAGGCCTATGCTCGGCAATTATGGCCTTTGAGCAGGGAGGGATCTTTATCTTGCCACACCTGCTGTGACACAGAGCCTCGGTATTTACGGTTTCATCCGAGGGGCCGCCCCATTTAGGCGGCTTGCACGGCAAGCAAGGTGATACTGAGTACCTATTCTAAGTAGTACTAGTTAAAGTATTGTATAAAGATATCTTATCTTCTACCATGACTATCAATGCCGGGGTACCACAGGGCTCTGTACTTGGTCCCCTACTTTTTTTAATTTATGTAAATGATGTTTCAGAAAACATGTTGTCACTATGTAGATTATTTGCAGATGACAATTCCCTACAGAATTCTTCGTCAAATGTTGCCAGTATAGAATATAACATTAACCACGATCTAAATATTTTAGACGAATGGTTTAAAAAATGGTTACTCAAATTCAACCCTTTAAAAACTAAAGCTGTTTTCTTTACACTAAAAAAAGATTTTGAGCTTCCTAAACTTTACTTTCAACAGTGTCAGTTAGAATTTGAATCTTCACATAAGTGTAGTAATTTAGTTTAATTAGGAAAAAAATTGTTTTGTTTACATAATTCTTTAACGGTCACTCATTGTTTATATAACTATTTTTAGATATAGCTACTCGATGCTCCTCGCGAGGATCGGTTAGTTTGACCTTTACGTAATTCTTTTGTTTTGAACGCGATGCTCCTTATGAGCATCGGTCAGCAGGTATATATATGGGGGGGGGGGGATTTTGGGTCAGTTAGTTACTGTTTCGCTGGAAATTTATTAGTATAGTCACTGTTTTACTTGGGATTTATTTGTACATAGACCGTTCAGAAGATAGTGGATTATTGTGTAAATATTAATATTATGATGTGTTTTACGGGCACCTGTCCCTGTAAATAAATTGTGTGTAAAACTTACTAATCGTTTTATTTCAAACAAGGAGGAGATTTTAAGACCAAGGAATATTATTTTTACTGAATAATGGATTAATTTAGCCGTTTACCGCTCGACGGCATTACAACTGGTGGTAGCTGGGGGATTTTCCGCATTTTTCCAGTGATTTTAATTTATTATTTTTGTGTGTGTGGATTTATTCAGTTGAATTATTCGTGAAGATGAGGAAATTTTCTTATATTACTTTGTATACTATTCAAAAGAACGGATCTGGATTTAGAAAGTCTATAGTGGATACTGAAAATTACAATCTTACATGTGAAAATTGCGCTTAAGTATTTCCAAGGATACAGGCAAAGAACAAAATGTTTTTGTCTTGTGAAAATTGTGAGCTTTCCGTGTTCAAATTCAGATGCGTAAATTGTGATCATGTGAATAGCTCCTAGTGTGCGGAGGAAAATTAGTATACAGTGACACTATTATTATTGTTACTATTATTCACTATCATAGTGAATTATTGTGTTTTTAAAATACTAGAAATGGATTCCAGGAATAATCAACCTCCAAGACTTGCATATATATATACGACTATGATGATTCCGGAAAATTAGTTTTAGTGAGGATCGAGGATTTTAATTACGGAAGGAATGCCCAAACTGTTATAACATGTTTGTAAAAACGGAAAACAGGCATGAACATCAAACCATGCAGTGGACGCGTTGTTCAGTTCTATAAATGCCCAGCTTGTAGATGCCGGATTAAAATACCTAATTAGAGAAAGTTAGTGATTTATCAACCTGGATCCGTTTGTTATATTTGTGTTATTTGCCCACTGTGCTCTTCTACTTAAAATGTTTCAATCACCGACGAATATGGAATCACAAAGAATAATTCCAGAGCGTCCAGCCCCGTATTATACGCCTTATCCAAGGACAAGTGCGCGTAGAAATTTAATGAGTGAATTTAACAGGATGTCGCCATCTCCTGTGATATCAAGTACACCGCTTAATTGGAGTTCTAGTGGGAATGAGCGCGAAACGCCAAGCAGTGCGGAATCCGGAAGCTCCGATTCCAGTACTTGGGGTTCATATATATCTTATTTTCTGCTTGGAGTGGTTTTATGCATGTTGACAATACTTGGAAGTTATAAACTCTTCCCTATGGATTACCTGAACAGTCTGACTCGTGGAGCGGGAGTCGTCGTTGGAATTGTGTTATTCATGTTTATTTGTGCAGTGTTGAGGAAATTGTTCAACAAAGGACGTGCCAGTTTCGAGAATGAGACATCTAACGAGCAGATGCCAGGAAGAGGATCAGGAGTTAGTATTCAAATCAAACGCACCTTTAAGGGCGAAGGGGCCGAGATATGGAGCGAGTTCATTCGATATTTCGAGAATATCGCTATGCTTAATCATTGGACTTTAGATATGAAACGGCGAGTTCTTATTACTACGTTTAGAGGACAAGCGGAAACATTTGCCTACGGATTGCCAGAGGATATTGTAGAAGATTACAATCAACTGAAGCAAAGTATGGATGACAGGTTTGGTCATCATGCAATGAAGGAAAGTTACATCGCCGAGGCAAAACTGCGGAAAAAGAGGAATACTGAATCTTATAGAGATTTTGGACAAGCCATTGCTGATCTTTATAGGCGAGCACATCCAAACAACAGAGACTATGTAGAGGAAGCCAGCCTTAAGACATTCCTAGACAACTGTGATGGTAACGGAATTTCGCCTTGCTGTAAAGCGAATGAGACCAGATACGCTACAAGAAGCTGTGACCGCAGGAGGAATGCATTAGAGTAACAGAAAATAGAAGTTCTAGAAATATTCAGAATCGTATTGTTAGACCTGTCTACAGAGTTAATGACTCTGTGAAATTTGATGCTAAACCTCAGATACACCCCGCGCAAAACAGTGAAGTACAAAGTAATGAAGCTGCACGGAGAATAAAGAAATGTTACGAATGTAACTCAACACAACACTTGTACAGAGACTGTCCTATGAAGAAAAATGTAAATGACAGAAGACTGCAAAAACCTTTAAACCTAAAAGTGTCGAGGTAGTAGGCCATGCATCGGCACAGGAGTTTGTAAAGCGGCCTTGTATAGGTAACCAGCAACCCCGGGATACTGCGGACGTTGTTAGTAAGGGAAATGTTACTGTATCAACGCAGACTGTTGTTGCTGAGAATATGCACCTGAATTATGACTCTAAGGATGTTGAAACTGGGGACTTTGTAGAGATTCAAGGGAAGTCCGGTATGAAGTTAGATGGTTTAGTTGAGGGCACGCCAGTAGAGTGGAAATTAGACACGGGTGCAATAAATACGTTCATTACAGAGGATACTTATCTTAGCATCCTTCCAGAACACCGACCTGTACTTGAGCGCGTTAAGAAAATATTCCATACAGCCGATGGCAGGAGGTTAAAGGTTATGGGAACAACGAAAATGTTACTCTCATTTAAAAGTTTTCAAGTGATTTTCCGTGTATTTGTTGGAGAAGTTAAGAGTAACTTATTAGGACAAGACTTTATCACCAGGTTTCAATGCCAGTGGAATTATACATCTAATCTGTGTACCCTAAAATCACAAAATGAGGAAATTATGCGAGGTAATTTTGTACAATGCATCGAGGATAGTGTCGTTCCTGCTCATTGTGAAATTGTGATTAAAGCAGCGTTCGAGCGGAGTGCAAATGCTACTGACGGTTTTCTAGTTCCACTAAAAACTTTTGTGTTTAGTTATGGACTTGCTGTAGCGCGAGAATTAGTAACTGCGACTACTGGCCAGAATATCATATATGTGCGTGTTTTTAATCCAAAAGATCGTGATGTAATTGTGAGAAAGAATTCTGAAATAGCAGTGTTTGATCCTGTGGATGCGGTTTCAACTGTGAACATTCTGGAAGTGAGCAATGTGACGTCAGTGGATAGTCGACTGCCTGAATATCTAGAACCAATCTTCAATGATGCGTGTAAAAATATGACAAAAGAGCAAAGTGTTAAGTTCAAGGACTTTATTTTGTCGCGTGTAGATGCATTTGCAGATCCTAGTAAACCCGTTGAACGTGCTACGATCGGATAGCATCGCATTAAATTGAAGGAGGAAGTACCCTTCAAGGAACCAGTGCGCAGGGTTCCGATATTTAAGAGAGAAATTATGGACGAGGAGCTCCGGAAACTGGAAGAACAAGGGATAATTGAGAGATCTAATAGCCCGTGGTCCTCACCTCTTGTGTTAGTACAGAGAAAAGGACAAATCATGGAGATTGTGTGTCGATTATCGTCGACTTAATGCAGACACCATTAAGGACGCATACTCCATACCTCGAGTGGCAGATGATCTTGACTCTCTCGCTGGATCTACATGGTTTTCGTCACTTGATTTAAACATGGCATACCATCAAATTCCGATGCGTGAAGAAGACAAAGAGAAAACAGCGTTTGCTACACCTCGTGGAGGCCTTTATCAATACACAGTTATGCCCTTTGGATTATGTAATGCCCCGGCAACATTTCAACGAGTGATAGAACAGGCACTAACTGGATTGCAGTGGAAAATCGCAGTGCTTTACCTGGATGATATTATTGTGTACAGTCGAAGTTTTGATGAACATCTTAACAATCTTAATTTAGGTTTTGACAGGCTACAGAGTGTGAATTTAAAACTAAAAGCTAAGAAGTGCAATTTCTTTAGACGTGAGGTTAGTTTTCTGGGACATATTGTATCTGAGAGTGGTATTAAGACCGACCCATCAAAAATTGAAGCTGTAAGGAACTGGAAAAAGCCCGAAACTGTGTCAGAACTTCGAAGTTTCCTTGGATTAGCAGCTTTCTATCGACGATTCATACAAGATTTTGCTAAAATTGCCAGATGTTTGCACGTCCTGACTGGAAAGAATAGTGTGTGGAATTGGACCAGTGAGTGTGACATAGCCTTTCAAACTTTGAAAGAGAAACTTATTTCAGCTCCTATTCTAGGATACCCAGACCCAGATGGTGGAGACTTTGTGTTAGACACTGACGCTAGTAATAGTTCTATTGGTGCTGTGCTATCGCAAATACAAAATGGACGAGAAGTTGTCATTTCATATGGAAGCCGTGTGTTGAATAATTCTGAGCAGAATTATTGTGTTACGCGTAAAGAAATGCTAGCAGTTGTGTATTTTGTTAGACATTACAAGCATTTTCTTCTTGGTAGAGAGTTTTTACTCAGAACAGACCATGGATCGCTAGTATGGCTTCATAGATTTCGAGAACCCGATGGCCAAATTGCGCGTTGGCTACAACAACTTGGACCTTACGTGTTCCGGATCGAACACCGGGCAGGAAAACGACATGGAAATGCAGATGCATTATCTCGTCTGCCGTGTGAATTAAACTGCAAACAATGTAAACGCGAGAAAAATGACTACCATGGCAATGATATATTCTCACATGTAACAGAACTAAGGAATTATTCTGCAAATAATGACAAAGACTGTATGTTAGAACTTAACCTGTTATTTGATGAGAAAACGAATTATGTTCTTACTTCGGAATGTGCTGTTGTTTCGCCTACTCTAAAGTCGAGATGTAATAGACCTGCCAGAGCCAAAGCACGGAAGCAGCCCATGATATCTTTAAGCTATGAGAGCATTCGTGAGAATCAAGCAAAAGACAACGGAATGCAAATCATAAACCGATGGCTGGAAAATGATGAAAAACCGCCATTATCAGTAATATCTGGAGAAAATTCGGAGTGTAAATTCTGGTATTCGAGATGGGATTTATTGTGTATTGACCGTGGTGTGATGTGCATTCGTTGGATTCTAGACAACAAAGAAGAAATAAAGATATGCTTACCGCGAAACATGCGCCATGTTGTGTTGTGGCACATGCACGATTCTAAAGTAGCTGGACATATGTTGGGTTTGGTTCTTCGGTTCAGGCTCCCTGTACCCCTGTACCCTTGGCGCCGATGGCCCTTCTGTGGCTGGCCTTGGGCGCTGTTGAAAAAGGGATTCTGTGGGGCTGAGTTGTTGAAGCGTTATTAATGGTTTGGACCATTTTTGCAAGCATAAAATTGGTTCGGAGGTCCTCCATGGTTTTAGGGTTGACTTTTACCATACCTGCTTTTTTTCGGTTTTAATCCTCTGATTATTTGACCTTTGGTCTGATTGGTGTCTATTTTTAAGTTAACGGCTTTTTCAGTTACCCTGTGTTTAAAATTCTCAACAATTTCAGCCAATCCTTGGTGCATGTCCAGAAGATCAAAAACGTTGTTTGCTGGGTGCTTGGAGCGTTTGATGAAGGCTCTTGAACTGTCGTTAAAATTAATTTCTTTTAATTTTACCATTTCCAACGAAACGAACCAGGTCTCCGCTGCTTCGATGAGGAAGAATGGTAGACGTAGGATGGCTGTCTGTTCCGAAAGACTTTAGATGGATATAAAAGCCATGAACTTCATCCACCACTGAAATTTCTGTAATTATCAAAGGACTTCGGTTATGTTTAGGGGCTTTTGGAACTTCCCATGTAGACAGTTAATATGTTGAGGCAAGTTATCTACCTCTCGATTTAAACTTGCATGGGTATTTATACAACAAAAGAGAAAAAGGGCATTATATCAATTGGTCTTAGATATAAAAAAAAAATATCAGAGATTCTGAGTTACCGTTAAATATAATAAAACCATCTACTAGAACTGACATACCGTCACGGAAATTACTTCATACATCGAAAAAATTTTCCTTCAATCGAAGAAGGAAGAAGAAGGGATGTCCAATGTGTCTTCCTGGTCTCCTTCTTTCCAAACCGCCCTCGACTATTTTTTGCACCCCACCTTATAAAAGTAATTAAAAAATGTTAGACATCTTCACACATATAATTAATTCCACCACGAAATGCTTCGTTTACATGCAGAACTAAATAAAAACTGGTATGTTCTTTCGGCTATAAAATATTAAATAATATTTGCAAAATTAATGATGGTTCAAATAAAATACATTCACCTAGCTGAGTTACTTTATTAACATTAGTCCGATCATGTCAGAAATATGCAGTATTCAATTAGAAACATGTAATACCTACCACCTCTATCACCATCTTTCCATCTCATGGCGTAAGGGGATCATAACATACCCCGTATCATCTGGAAGAAAAGCTGCTTTCCTCTCAAACTTATCATACTCGGGCAATATTCGCCTGGCTGGTCTGCACCTATTTTGTATTTTTTGAACATTCACCAAATTTAAGGTAGAGATTGATAGGTTGTCAACAAAAAAACTACCCATTGAATTTTTCTGAATTTTTTATATGTTTGTGTTTAGTCCTTGTTCTAAATCATATCAAAAATTCAAGGTAGGTCATCAGGCTAGTTTAAGAGAAATTTGACAATTTTAATATAGCCTTCATCAACCACCGAAGAGCTGAAAAAGCAGGGTAAAATAAAATAAGAATATGATATGAAAAGGGCTGTAAATTTTTTATTGCTATATCAATTATCATTTGTCTTATATGAATTCAAACATCTGTCTATATGGATTAATATTTGACATCAATCTTAAATTCATCAAGCATTGTAAGCGAAAAAGAGAATTACATTTACCAAGATGCATGGTCAAATTAGGTTAAAATATTGCCTATTCACTGCACAAAGTCTCCCACTTCTGCTTCCATTGTGAAAAAATTACCCATCAAATTTCTTTTTTTATTGCATATTATAGTTAGTCTACAAGTGTCTTAAATTTCAGAAAAAAATCATACTACGTAATGGGGTTTAAATTCATCCTGGAACAAGTTTATTATCTTACACCCTACCCTACCCCCTTCTTTTAGAAGGATGCACTTTTGAAGAATATGGTGACTAAGAGAGATTATCAAGAATTTATCAAAATATTTCACGGAAAATGAGTTAATTCTTTGTAATATTCTTCTAAATTACATTTTATATCACAAAAACAATTTATACATGTACACCTAGACACATGTTGCCCTGGTTGACCTTTTTGCACTTACATTGAAAAAGATAAGAACTTTCCCTTATATCGTTGAATTTGACTTTGATAGATTGAATTAATCAAAATATTTCAAAGAAAATAGGTAAATTCTTTGTAATATTCTTCTAAATTACATTCTATACCACAGAAAACAATTTATACATGTACACCTGAACATATGGTGACCTGGTTGACCTTTTTGCACTTACATTAAAAAAGATAAGAACTTTCCTTTATATCGTTCAAATTGACTTTGTAGATTTATTATACATATGATTCTTGGATGAATTATCAATGACAATATCTTTTGACCAATTCTGTAAATAAATAAACTGGTCTTATTATCTTCCTTTGACAACAATAGTATTAATTTCACTTTCCTTCAACAATTCCTTTTTCATTCCAAATACATGTACAACATGAATAAGAAAACCCAGTGATTATGAAGTTTTGTATGCAGAATCAATCCATGGCATGTTATCCTTGTTTTAAAAAAATTTAGATAAAAATGTGTTATGTATTACACTGTTAAATGAAGACTGCCTGGTCATCAGTTGTTAGATATCAATACACTGAAGCATCACATGGTAAAAGTGTGGGAAAATGGAGAGTGATTCGGTTATCATTCCATACATACAAAAATACTGTAATAATTTACAAAGAAAACATACAATGTATCAGAGGTAATAATTTGTAACTTTAAAGTATAGATTTTGCAAACAGATTCATAAAAGTTAGAGGAATCCCACCATAAACTGTATATGATACTGTAGATCACTAAATTTTCGCTACACCTTATTTTCGCGAGATTTTCATTGACTCTTTGTAAGCGAGACATAATTTTCACGAATAGTTGTTATTCCTCTATATAATCGTAAGGAATACTTTTATACGCGAGAATTAAATTTTCGCGAACGCATTGTCTCGCGTAATTACGCGAAAATAAAGTTCTCGCGAATAAAAAGTGATTTACAGTAGTGTACAATTTTTAAACTCTTGATGTAGTTCAACAAAATAAAGAGAATACATTCAGTACATGTATGGTAATAGGATAAACTTGCTATTTTGCTTTTTGTCTTATTGGCTAACAAAGATCAATGTAAACATGTATGCATTTTTAATAGCCATCGTATGCAGCCAGTTGCATCATGTTCAAGAATCCTGACAATTCCTTTGTTTTTATTTCAATACAACAAAGGTGTTCTTTCACAAGGATCTGCAGTGAGCAAAATTCATTCTGTATATTCAGATATTGAAGCATGTCTTATGGTGTGATATGTCCGTTCCTCTTTACTGTCTCCTTCTGGTAGTTCTTTTTTCTGAAAAGAACAAAATATTTTAAAACAAAAAGAACGAAAATACATGTTTTACTTCTTTCTTACACTGCAAATATAGTATGACTATGTCTATATGAATATAAGACACTTCTGAGATACCTTTTTATATAATGTCATGATTTTTTTTAATAAATGCATATAAAGTTGGCCTCATTAATCTGGGCACTTTTGCTTCCAAGGAAATTATTTGGATTAATGAATTGTCCTAATTAAACAAACTTGGTATATAAGGATAAAGATAAAATATTTTAGTTTCTAAATGTAGGCCACACTCTAAGGCCAAGATCATGGGGTTAAAGAAAAAGAAATAAACTCAGCAATAACTGTTCAAGAGTTAATACCAAAGGATAAAGTTTTTGTGGAAATGAAGAATTACATGTACCTGTCAGTGACACATCAATTCATATTCAACTTTAACAACATAACTATTATATGTGGAATTAAAATACTTTTCTTTTTACATCTTGTTCCATTTTTTAAATTCAGTTTTGTCCCTAATTACCTTACTGATATAAATCCAATATTCTTTTGTAACACTGCAGATGACACTTGATTAGTAAAGGATCCTATATTTCCGTGGGATCTGTAACATGATTAAAATAAAATAAAGTAGATAGCTTGATCTATTTAAAATTTTTGTGTATAATTTATTAATAATTTTGATTTAATTTGCAAATTTAGGTATGATAACGTGAAGAAGTCAGTATTGTTTAAAAACCATGTCACTTATAAGTTTTTTAACAATACTGACTTCTTCACATTATCATATCAATTCTTTGGTGCTTCATTTTAAACAATTTCATTCAAGTAGAAAACATATTTACATTTTACAATTGTTTTGGTTATTCAGTTTTGAATTCAATTTACAATATGTCTTTTTATATGTTTATACACAAGCATTTAACCATACATGTACTTAAGTCAATAGAGCACCTAACTAGTGATACAGGGATCTTCCGTTAGATTCTCAGTCCAGACATACATATTCCTCGTTTCCTGTCACACAAGTATGCCACTTTATGTTTGAGTTTGCTGTAGCAGATTCGGCTTGAACTTTCCTGAAATATTAATATGATCTTTTAGAAATTATTGACTCGAGAAAATGCTTCTACATGTATACAATAATACTGTATGTACATTATGGTGTGTAAATAAAAAAATACAAGGATTAAAAATCATTATAAATTATAAATTTAAATTTATAATACATGCATTACAAAACCCCTCCTTTTTACCACCCCTTGGAAAAAATTTCTGTATTTTCCCTCATACATGTGCAAGTGTAAATTGAAAGGAAAAAATACAAACCAATGGCTATCTAGGAGTTAATGTTAAGCGCCCTTGACATTCCTCTTTCCAGGTGACACTTGATCTGGTCACATTATTTCAGCAGAGAAAGCTGAATACACTGTCTAGTCCATAGCTTGCTTCACCTGTAGCATTAAATATTTCTTATATAATCTATGAATATGATATCTGTTTATAATCAAGACCCTTTTGAGCTTACAACAAATACATACCTCTACATAAATTTATAACAATACATGTACATAAATATTACATAAGGCAAAAAAAAAAAAAAAATAGTCTTGTTTCCTGCTACCTGACTGACCCTATTTTTTTTTTTTTATTTTGGCACTTGATCCCAAAGTTGTTTCTTTTTTTTTCAGTGCAACTTTTTACAGTTTGCTTTTTATTTCAAAGACAAAAGATTCGCAAGTAAATGTCCACTATCATTTATAAAAGGGGTTATAACCTAGCTGTCATCCAAAGCAGAGAAGGTTTGCATATTTCTGCATTTGAGCAATTTAAGCAAAATATGTTTTTCCATTTTTTGATCTGAGTAACTAAACACCACCTCGTGTGTTAGGCACAGATAAGTATGATTACTTCACATTTTTGCTAATTTTACCAATCCGGCCTTTATCATGTTCTGACACCAGAAATGTCTGGTTTTGTTCCTCTATTCTAAAAGTTACAGACTTGTCATATAATAAGTTTTAATTTTTAGCTAAATAAAACAACTTTAGGAAGGTAAAAAAATCTATGTAGGTTATTGATAATTGGAGCTAAATATATTGGTTGTACCAGACCTGTGCGTAAACAATCAAGCACTTTAGTCATGATCGATATACTAAGTCATAAATATTCACCTTATGTATCTGACATGGACACAGCAAACATAAAATCTGTTCTGCAAAAATTTTACTTCTTCCGTCATACCAATTAACATCTGTAGGCTCATGGTCTTTAATGTCTATATTGAAAACAACATCAGGCACAGATCGATACCGGTGTACCCACGTGGTGCTGCAGTGGACACTGGACAAGGAGTAGTTTCACCAAAATTATGTTCATGGTCGGTTTCAGTCTCACTTCTATTTTGATTCTCATGAAGATGCTTCAATTTCGAGAACCGTAAAGGTTTAATATGTATGCCAAATTTGTCTTTTAAACGAGGAAATTTCTCGATTGCTTCGTCGGCCATCTTGTAGCATGGACAACAATGTGTAAATGGAGAATTTTATTTGACGGCGTTGCGGAATTCCGGAAAAACAGCACGTGCAAATATGCGAATTCTCTGTATCACGTGATTGCTATCGGTCTCTACCTTAAAGAGAAGTTGCATATAAGAAGCTAAAAATGTTCAAATGTTAACGCACGACGACAGACGAAAACAGATAGCAATAGGTCACTTGAGTCTCAGGTTACCTAATAATGTCTTGTTTTAAACTTATTCCTTGCTGCTGGGATATTGATCCGATTCCCATTCGCGTAGGTGTATACCTCCATGAAGCGTCCATTTTCTAACGATAACTTACAGCAAGAGGAAAACATGTTATCAATAACGCTTTAGAATAAATACCAAAATACAAAGACATCTTTTCGGATATTGCACTGGAAAAGGGTCATATCCGATTCATAACGTATTCATCTTGCTAGACCGGAATTGATGGTCTTCACAATATTTTTTATGGGTGTAATCGTTTTCCGGTCTGAACACAGGGATGTTCATTTATAAAAGTCGACATAAATTTTTTCAATGTTTCCTGAGCACTTAATCATCATTGGGGATACTCTCTCGATTCGTGTCTTAAACCGACATCTGTCTAAAGTTAACATAATCCACTCTCCTTTACAGTCTTTACAGTTTTCAGGGAATGTTAATTATTACACGTACCACCTTATTTAAAATCTTAAACACTTTTTTCATCTTTATCAAAATAATTTCTTTGATCACCAGTTCTTTTAATTCACAACAGAGTGCTAATTGTTATTTGCTTATCCTTTTGTCTGAAAGCAATATTTTTCATTGCGTTAATCGCTGCAAGATGAAAATAAAAAAAACTTAACAAATTTATCAACACTTATAACTAAATTATTCGTTCACTCTTTTAACAAAAACACAGACTAATTCATCTCTTTTCGAAAATGACTTCTTCAAATGATTTAATCCAGCTAAATGTCGTAGTATTGTACTATTAATCCTAACCATTCATTATGACTACTCCTTTCTCAACTAATTATCTTGTTTGCTACGTCACGATCCTCACTCATACCGATGCTCAATCTGGGATATGTCTCACACTATACTACTATCGTTCACATACCTACCTAATCTGCTGTGTGTGTTTGTTGCATCAATACTGATACTGTCATCTAGTAAATATAGGAATATTAAATCTAAACAAAAACATATCTATTCAAAGATTGTGAGGCTCACCTTCACTGATTATTGCGTTGATGAAGTGAAATGACAGAATAAACATTCATGTTTACAATATACTTATTTTTTTTTTACAAACCATTTCACTCCATCCATTTGAAGTAATATAGGTAACAATGTCTACCCTCCTCCATTTTTCTATTTTTCTGAATTTATTGGGTCAGTTCTTTCCCCTTAACCAAAAAAATACATTGACCTGGTGTAAACTTGACTAAACGTTTTCATTTTATTGACTGTATAAAAAGCATCTTTTCTAAAAAAAAAAATTGGATGCCCCTTAAAAAGGCCGTTTGGTCGATTTTTTTCGACAGGGTTTACTCCCTATGAGGCTTGCCTCTTCCCAGGAACTCCCGTCTGCAAGAGAGGGGTGGCCGCTTGATGCAGATCATAGGCTCCATGAAGTCCAGTCTTGCGGGGGGTGGTGGTGGCGGTCTGGCTGGGGTAGGCGGTCTCTAGGCTAAGGTAGGCGTAATCCTCCGACTCAGCGGGTGGTAGGGGGCCTCGGTTCCCGGCGTCTGCAGAGCTGGCAGCACGAGGGAGGATTCGTCTAGGTGACCAGCACCCGAATTCAGCTTTAACAGGCGTACGTAGTTGGACGGCTGGTCCTCCTGGAGGCAGACTGTACAGAAATCGATCCGGGCCTCCGGTACATGCATCCCCCAGACTGGTACGGGCCCCCTCGGCCGGCACCAGTGATCCCCGTGCAGCAGATCTGGCTGGGGATGGGGATGTGTATTCATAGTTGGATTCAAATATGAAAAAAATAGTGCTGAAAGATGTTGGAGTTGAAACTTATCCCCCTTCCCTTATTCTGTTTGCTTTTCCGTCTTTTAATTGTTGATTTTGTTTTCTTTCCTTTCCAATATTTTCATTCATGAACGTTCCCAACATTTCCTAAAACTCCAAAAAGATGATTAAACTGTTCTACTGTAACACCTGTGTAGAATTTGAAAAGTTTGCTTCGAGTAGCTAATGTCTCATATGCAATTTTTTTTTTACTGACCACTTTTATTTGACTCTTGCTTTTAGTTTGTGCTTCATTTTTCCATAGTCTGCGTTCTATTTTATTTGCAATCACATCAACACACTGAAATGTTGTTTGTGTATCACTGTCGCGTGTTGTTCTTCAGTTAATCTCTGTTGAGATTCTGCTGGGCTAGATATTTGGACTGACGCCCGCATAATCTCTGGACAGTCCTATATAATTCATGTCTGGAGATCAAGTCCCAACTTCGGCCGACTATAGCAAGAATAATTCACCTAAGCCACACAGCTGCTCGCTTCAATTAAGTCATTTGGTTGTTTATTTGACCCTCTGTCACTTTTATTTCTACATTGCTTACCTTTTAGGCATGTAAATCCCAACATAAAAATATTCACTGAAATTTCAGTTTTTAAATATGGCTCCTGTAACGAAATTGTTTACCTCCTCAAATAAAAGAGTTCTTATAGTCTGTTTTTACCCTAGGTGAATCTAAACCAATGTCTTCTGTGGCTATTGAACATCAATTAGGGTAAAAACAAAGTTTTCGCCAAAGGTTTTCAAAGTGTCAAAGTTTTTCAAAGTGTTAAAGTTTTCGCCAAAGTTTTTCAAAGTGTCAAAGTTTTCGCCAAAGTTTTTCAAAGTATCAAACTTTTCGATCAAGTTTTTCAAAGCATCCCAAGTTTT
The DNA here is from genome assembly GCF_032062105.1 of Saccostrea cuccullata. NCBI lineage: Eukaryota > Metazoa > Mollusca > Bivalvia > Ostreida > Ostreidae > Saccostrea > Saccostrea cuccullata. The sequence goes on from NW_026937656.1 coordinate 35,727, forward strand.
CGATAAAGTTTTGTAAATTTTCAAAGTTGGCGATAAAGTTTTTTAAAGTCTCAAAGTTGGCGATAAAGTTTTTCTATGTGTTAAAGTATCCAAGTTTTCGACAAAGTTTTTCAAAGTGTTAAATTTTTTGATAAAATTTTTCAAAGTATCCAAGTTTTTGATTAAGTTTTACAAAGTATCAAAGACTTCGATAATGTTTTTCAAAGTGTCAAAGTTTTCAATGAAGTTTTTTTCAAAGAATCAAAGTTTTCAATAAAGTTTTTTAAAGTGTCAAAGTTTTCAAAAAACTTTTTCAAAGTTTTAAAGCATCCAAGTTTTCGATAAAGTTTTTCGAAGCATCCAAGTTTTTGATTAAGGTTTTCGAAGTATCAAAGTTTTCGATAAAGTTTTTCAAAGTTTTCCATAAAGTTTTTTGAAGTATCAAAGTTTTCGCCAAAGATTTTCAAAAAAGTGTCAAAGTTTTCACCAAAGTTTTTCAGAGTGTCAAAGTTTTCGTCAAAGTTTTTCAAAGTGTCAAAGTTTTCGCCAAAGTTTTTCAAAGTGTCAAAGTTTCCGCCAAAGATTTTATAAGTGTCAAAGTTTTCACCAAAGTTTTTCAAAGTGTCAAAGTTTTCGTCAAAGTTTTTTGAAGTATCAAAGTTTTTGATAAAGTTTTTCAAAGTGTCAAAGTTTTCGCCAAAGATTTTCAGAGTGTCAAAGTTTTCACCAAAGTTTTTCAAAGTGTCAAAGTTTTCGTCAAAGTTTTTCAAAGTGTCAAAGTTTTCATCAAAGTTTTTCAAAGTGTCAAAGTTTTCGCCAAAGTTTTTCAAAGTGTCAAAGTTTTCGTCAAAGTTTTTCAAAGTGTCAAAGTTTTCGTCAAAGTTTTTCAAAGTGTCAAAGTTATCACTATAGTAAATCAAAGTTTTCAAAGTTATCACGATAGTTAACTATAGTAAACTATAGTTAACTATAGTATTTTTTTGTTAGGGTAAGTAAGGAAAGTTGACGATAGAAAAGTTAAAGTCATCACGTTTATCATATAGCTTGGTTGTTAGATTATCATTAGTGTCTTTTTCAAGTAAGATATCCAAGTATGAAGCAGAAGTGTCGGACTCTGTGGTATCTTTTATCTCAAGCTCACCAGGATATATCGTGTCGACGTAGGAATGGAAATTATCATTATTAATTGACAAAACGTCGTCGATATATCTAAATGTCGAGTTGAAGGCCACAGCAAGTGTTTCGTTCTTTTCACGCATGAGATTTTGCATAAATTCTGCTTCATATGAATATAAAAATAAGTCTGCTAATAACGGAGCGCAATTTGTACCCATGGGAATTTCAATAGATTGTTGGAATACCTGGTCTCCAAAAACCACATAGATATTGTCAATCAGAAACTCAAGCATCTTCTTGATGTCAACTTCAGAGTACTTATGTGTGCAATCAGAATCTGTTTTAACAAAATAATTTTTCAAATGACCAATGACGAGGTAAGTAAATTTACGAGTTCCATTTCTGTTGAAAAAGCAGCTGTCAATGATATCAAAAAGCCTGGATTTTAATTTGTCGTGGGGAATGGTTGTGTATAAAGTTGAAAAGTCGTAAGTTTTTCAGCTGTTGATTTTTGTAAAGTCTTGTGATTTCAAATTGTCCAAAAGTTCTTTAGAATTTTTAAGTATCCACATCTGATTTACACCACTTCTTGAATATATAGTTGTACAGAACTCTTGAAGTTTTTCCTTCACTACTGTCAATATTTTAGTGAGAAGTAACGAAAGAGGCTTGGTTGAACATTTACTGGAACCTGCAATGTATCTTTGTTTGTAAGGATTCTTATGAAGTTTTGGAATCCAATATATATAAGGTAGTTCAAATTTATTTGGCTCTGTGGAATATTAAAAGTATTCAAAACTGACAGGTGATTTTGAAGAATTTTTTCCTTAGAAAGAGAAGTATGAGTATAAGTATTACCACTTGTAGAATTAAATCCAAGTTCTTCTAGAATACAATTTATATAATGAGCCTTACAAACGAAGACAATGTTGTTACCTGCTTTGTCGGCAGGAACCAGTACGTACTGATCGTGTAATCTAATTCTTTTTTCACTTCTGGTTTATTGAACACAGAAGGATAGATGGTTTTCATTTTGCCCCGCAATCTTTTAATACGTGACTTTAACATGGATCTGATACATTTAATCCATTCTGACAAAGTGTATGGATAATTATTATCAATATTTATGGCAATACAACATTCAGTGATAGACTAATAAATTTAGATAATTAAAACAAAAATAATCTACCATACCTCTGATGCTTCATCTTCTGGAAAGTGATCATTTAAAAGTCGCTTGAAGTGCTTCACACAGTAGGAGTTGCTGTGCCAACTTGCATAGTCTTCATACATGTTCTGAATCGAGTAGCATGTTGGAAGCATCACATTACCGTTGTTTGGCTGGACCTCCCCATGGGCTCTTGCTGAGCTCCTGATGAAGTTGACAACATCAGCTGTCCGGGGCCTGTCATATCTGTGGGATGTTCTCGCATCTTTGTCATGACTTGTCTTTCCCTTCAGCACATAGTATCTAAAACAGAAACATAGGACTGTAATTCCAAGTGATTTTGTGCTTAAAATTAACGTTCTTTTAATTTCTTTGTTTATTTCACTTAAAACCAGCAGGGGATGCTAACTTGGATACAGACCAATCTTGTTTTCTTTTCTCGATTTCTTAAAAAAAGGCAGCTATATATTCCACCGATTATGAATTCAACATCCTTTGATTACATAAAATTTGTAACTAATCGTGATAGCTATCAATAACACCCCTGACATTCCTTGGGATGTTCCCAGATGGTGCAAGAGAAAAAGAAAGAATGAAATGGTCAGTGGATATACTTTCCACCTAATCCTCCGCCTTCCCTTCCCTCCTGGCACTGCCCTCCTACACGCTTTCCAAGAAGTGGATTCACTTCACGCATACCAGTGGATATTAATGGTGATATTTCCTGATACAGCTCTCCCTACTGGAGGCCACGCCCCCGCATACTTAGGGACATCCATGAGGGCCATGCTACCAGATGAAGCACTCCTTAGATTATCCTTCGTTGATTTCTTCTTTCCAATGATAACCTGTAGACAAAGAAAATAATTTCGTAAGATAAGTAGATTTTCTTCAATTATTTATTATTTTTTTTTTGGCAAAAATTACACATAAATATAACTATAAATCTGACTATAATTTTATTCGAAGAATCAATTGTATAGCAAATGAATTACGGGGGAATGACGTCCTCTGTATCTGAAATATCCAAGTCTTCTTCGATTGTGGCGACTGCAGCTAGCTCTTGTCTTTTGTTATTGATAAGCTCTGTGGAGATATCTTCTTCCTCGGATTTATAATCGTCAATGTCTATCACATATCCAAAATTAAGTTTAAATTTCGGTAAAAATATCGTAACGAAATTAAATGGATGACTCGCAACTAGTATTAATGATATAAAGTGTTTAAGTAAATTTCAGTTCTTTTTGAAATCTGCAAATAATCTGTCCGTGAAATTTAGAGCAAACTCGGTAAGTAATGAAGTTAATTAATTTTTAGCGATATGCTATGATCACTTATGATCCATGCAATTCTTTTTCGAGAAATGGTTTGATTTAGGGAATAACTATCTTCTAATTTGGTATTAGCAACCGTTAATGCTGATTTAACGGTCGCAAACTGAGTTTTACCGGCGACGCGTAAGCGGAGCCGGTAAAACGGATGTGTGCGACCGTTAAATCAGCATTAACGGTCGCAAATACCAGATTAGAAGATAAGTTATTCCCATTCTAATGCAATCCATGCATTTTGTTTGTTGTTTACGTCTTATTTTGATGAATTTTGTAACATGAAATACGTCATGCAGCATTGTGTTTTTGCGTCGCTCTTTTATGACGTTACAATGAAAAAGCTTTCACGCTCGTTAATGCTTGTTTTACTGCTTCAAACATCAGTGCATTAGCCAATGAAAAAGTGTTTTACAAAACAATTGCATTAGAATTCATTTTTTTATTCAAGATATAAAAACTTATTAAACATTCATTGCAATCTGCGTTGGGAACGCTTTTACGGCTGAGAATCCCGTCTTGAAATTTGTACATAAATGAAGCGACATTAAGATTTGCAGTGGAATACGTTTTCAATATTAGACTTTCATGATGCTCAGGGATATCTAAACTTTTACTATATATACATACATGTATCGGTAAATAAAAAAAAAAAACAAACAAACATGCTTGTGTATTATACCTTAGACATTACATGTATAACGGCAAATATGTAAGTGACATGAAAAAACATGTCCATGCTTGTTTTTGTGGAATGACTGTGTATATATAACAACCATGGTAACAGAAAGGGAAATAAATCCCTTCCATATATTAAAAGAAGCGATTTATTTTACACCGAGCTTATGAACGACTTAAGGACGCGATTGCACTGCGTCACGTGATCACGTCATTTGGTGAATAAAAAAAGAATGTTTGCTGTAACTATTTCCGGAATAAGGGGAGTCATATGTTTGCGCTCATGACAAAAGTTTTTTTTTTTCCTAAACTAAAAGTATTAAAGATTGTTACAATGCACTGAGAGTGTTGGTGAAAGTTGATCAAATTTTTTATCTACATGCATGTTTTACGATTTGACACGTCTATCTATTGTATATCTCTGAACTTTGAATTCTATTTCATTAAAAATCAATTTGATTTATATCTTGAGGTTTGTATCTTCATTTAAAAATAAGAATTTTATTTAAAATTGTTGTTTATCATAGGATCTACATATATATATAGATAATTTCCGATAAGAGATTCAGACGGCGTGATTTACTAGATACATGTATAAATATTGATGAACGAAGGCGATTTTGATAAACGTGTTACGGTGAAGGCCACTTATGCCTAGAAGACATATCTTTAAAAGATATCGTAGAGGATTTTCTTTTCTCCTATAAGATCTTTAGCATTTTCAGCAGTGACATTGACCGTGTAAACATTCAATCATCGTCGCACATATATTGTAAACGATTTTTGTAAAATGTTTTATGCGTCGTATTGAAACACAACACACTTCTTCTGAAAGAATACCGGGGAAGATATGTACATAAATAAATAAAAGAAACGTGCACTCATCATGCTTATGGGAATACATTTGAAAAATGTTTGTTTTTTTTTAAATCACAAGGACATTAACATAGAGGTTTCACTCCAGCGTATATTATAAAGCGACGGAAAGTTATTTCAATCAATGATTTTTTTTTTTAAATCAAAACAGTAGATCTATAGTTTTAACGTCAATTGTGTCATTGTGACGTCACAATGGAGATAGCGCTAATCCATATACAAGAGAAAATGAAGTGTACTTATATACTTGAAAAGAATCGGAAGATAAACTATTTGTAAATGTGAATATTTAGAATTATAATAATTTAGCCAATATGATAATTTATGGATGAATATATTTATTTAAAAATATATATATAATGCAGCTACAAGTACAATGTAAAATAACCTCTTTCATTCAATGTGTTCAAATGTCTGACCCCCCCCCCCCCCCCACACACACACACACTCCTCGATTCAAGGTCACTGAGAAGAAACATCGCGGAGCGTTCAAAGCAGGGGAATAAGGCTTTTGAGGACTGTGCACTGGTTTTTAATATATTATTTATATTATACTGATATAGTAACAAAATGAATGTTTTGAAGATGAAAAACTGAGTTTGAAAAAAAATTTAAAGTTATTTTCGTAACCACTGTCGGTAATACGTAAATCATTGTGCTTCTCATATAAAATGTATCTTTTGTTTTTTATCTATACATATGGTCTTCATTGTCTTTAAACAGATTCTGCATATTTAAGGTCAAACAAAAAACCATCAAATGAAAATCGTTGAAATCTTTTTATATTCTAGGAAAGGGGGGGGGGGGTACAGAAATGTCTGTAGCTTCAAAATTATTCTGATTACCTTACGTCATATTTTAACCACAAGTCACTCATAATGACTAGTACAGCATATATTAGTTTTGGGAAAATTCATTGGGAAATTTTTTGTCTAGACGTTAAAAACTGCTATTGAGGTGAAAATATTACTGTAAATTTACAATTAATACTTCCCCAAAAAACAATGGCATTACTACATTTATCAATAGTTTCCGAAACAATTTTTATTTTCAATAAATATAAAGTATATTTTTAAATACCTGCAGGAAAATATTTAATTTGCTTCAATTTTGTTGCGTGTATGGCAGTATAAAACATTCACCTCATAAATATCAAAAGATTAAAAAATGATGGTTGCCATGGCAACCATAACTTCCTTATAAGCCTGATGATCATGCTTGATACTTTGATATAATGGTATCATTGACATTGGGAACATTATTTGTAAAAATGAGAAAAAATCATTGGGCAGAATTTTTTCACGGACCCGTGCAATCCTTTCCTTAATTGTTTACACGTAAAACGTTAGACATGACGTCATAGTGCATTTTGTTTGCTTTACTCGAAAAAAATTCCAATATTCAACAGCAAATATTTTTGTAACGGATGCTCGTACATTTCAATGTCCAGTAGAAAAATACCAGCTTTTAGGATATGGCATTCATTTTTCTTTTATCGTGTGCTGTAAGATAAATACAGCCTACAGAAGATAGATACAGCCTACAGAAGATAGCACAAAATCACTCATTTATGCGCAATTTTACTAACTCCCCGCAATTATATTCAATGTTCATTTCAATTTTACAATAATTTCTTAACATCGCAGAGAAAAACTGATAGTAAAAAAAATTTTGTGTTTCTTCTCTAGTTTCAGAAATTGACAAAAATATCTCTTTTGTTGTATCCCATTTATTTACAAAACACCAACAGTTAAATCACGGAGATGCTAAAAATGCGTCAAAAGGCGCACTTGGCCGTTAAGGGGTTAGAAGATCACAGAGAACTAGAACTGTTGCCATAAAATTCTTCTCCAATAGCTGCTCCCTCACACCATATATACTTCAGGGTCATATTTCTGATCAAGAACCGCATCTAGGGTATCTATAATCTAAAAGTCAAGGCCAGACACCAGGTGAAGTCAACATTACACAAAAAATAGAAAAAAAAGTTTACTTAGATTAAAATTCATTTCATATATAATAGTATATGATACTGTATTGTAATGTTAACGCTTGATGAGTTTCACTAAGTTAATTAATACAAGCTCATTCACTCATTGCCAATCATTATCAAAGTACTCAGAAGTACAGAGAGCCGGGTTCATTTACAGAGTAGAGTTTAACAGATAAAAAAAAAGAATAACAGATTTAAAATTCTGATGAAAAAATCATTTTAAATCTATCAATATAAATGGTAAGACACTAACAGTACTATCATTCCAATAACAGCTTGTCACTGTGCTTAAATGTCATGAGCGTGCTAAAGTGTCACATGTTGATCATCATATTACTCATCGATTGCATGTTTGATTTCAATGAAAGCAAAACTACTTTGCATACGAAACACAGAACTCAGCAATACCACTTACAATACTGACCAATCATATTAAATGATTGTTCACGAGAATGCAGTGAACAGTTAACACATGTGGACCGCGAAGCAAGTTTTACTCCTTATAATTACAGAACTGATCGCTAAATGCATTATAATATATATATATATATATATATATATATATATATATATATATATATATATATATATATATATATATAAGTTTCAAAGTATGCCTTGTTTATTTGATGTTCTAAATGTTATGATACGCTTCACAATTAACTCCATTAGATCAAATCACAACAACACAACAAATATGACACATGCTTTTTTGGGGACTGTAAACGGGCTTTGACTGACCACGTGTTGCCGGTAACTACAATTGACGATCATTCAATACGATTGGTCAGCGTTATCGGGATAGTGTTGAATTCTGTATTTCATATGCAAAGTCGTTTTTTCCATTCAAATAAAACATCCAATCGATGAATAATATGGTAATCGGTCGATCCAGCAAAGTGACACGCTGTTATTGGAATGATAGTAAGTTTCGATTCTAATACCACGGTCCGATTTTGTCATAATCATAATTGATCTGGTACCGCAACTGAAAATAAACAAACAGGCCAGTCTGGTTCCCTCTCCTGCTTTTCTTCGTATGTGTAGAGAACTAAGATACATGTAACACTGATTATCAAAAATCCCTACACTAATGAACTATGTTCGTTGACTTAAGACTGAAGTTTTCAAAGGTACTTAAAATGTTTATTTATTTAGATAAAACTTCGTTTTATATTTGTTGCTTTATTTAACGTTTGTATTATCTCAAAAGAGGTTGTGAGTAAGAACTATATTTTTACACCTAACTTTAAAATGGCGACTATGGGGTTGACATCCTTTCTTGAACAGGATCACATAAGCCGGCAATTGCTCTTTGAGCAATACGCCCGGCTAAAAATTTTATATTATTTTTTTATTAAGATTAACTGGCTTCGATCAACAAGTCTGATGCAAGCCCTGCCATGGAGAGCAAGCGAGTTGCAGCAGCTCGAATAAGTGTCAACTTTTTCATTCCATATGATTCCTTAACCTGTTTGAAAAGAGAAAACTTCTTTGGCGAGTAACGGAAGATTTTCCACATACCGATGAGCACGCTTTATACCCTGTCAATAACAGGACATGTATTGATCAGATGTTTTACACACAAAGCTAGATTGTGATTTCGACAGTTAATATAGATTTGATGGGGAACCAAATGTTTTATCTTCTTTGAAAACCTACAAAAGATTACAAAGAGTAAAATGAAAGTTTCGAATGTAATTTAGAACAAATCAATGTATTGTCTTATAATTGAGGAATAATAAAACTTTCCAAATTGAAATTGTTGTGAACAGACAGTTCTACTTCCTGAAAATTACTTTTGTTCTGTCCACTCATCGTATTGCAACCATCAAATCCAACAAACATGGCGTTTTCATTTTTGATGCCTTTCGCCAGAAGGTATCTCGAGATTTCTTTCATAAGACTTTCAGCTTCGTCCGCTGAACTTCTATAAGTCGTAAGTAACTGTCGCCAACTTTTTCCATTGCGCCGAAACCTTGTCCATATGGCAAACTTTTAATTCCAACAGTTTGTCTGCTTGATGTCCAGGAGTAAAGAAGAAAATGTTTAAAGATTTACTCAGTGGTTTCAGAGAAGAAGCTGAAAATGTTCAAATGTTAATACACGACGGACGAAAACAGATAGCAATAGGTCACCTGAGTTACTCAGGTGACCTAAAAATTCCAAGATAAATTCCTGTACGAGTTATGAAACGCTGAGTTAATTCAATAATATATTCTACTTTAATAATGGTGCCTTTAACAAAAACTCTTATCTCCTTTCTTCTTTGCTCCCACTTCTGAAACTTTTACTGGTTGTGGATCTCTCCACCTATTGACATTTTCTCTGTGTATGATGGTTCTTTCCGTTTCCAAAAGTTATGTATAAAATTAATTATATATATATTGAAAATGTTAACAAAGGAAAAATTAAAAAGTGTTTTAACTTCATAATCATCTTAATCTACAGAACCAAGCTAATACTTCTTTTCTTATTATTTATGATTTTTAGGTCACCTGAGTTACTCAGGTGACCTATTGCTATCCGTTTTTGTCGTGTGTTAATATTTGAACATTTTCAGCTTCTTCTCAGAAACAACTGAACCAAATTTGGTATGCAGCATCTATGGGTGAAGGGGAACAAGAATTGTGAATTTCATGGTCCTTTGCCCCCTGGGGCCTGAGGGGTGGGGCCAAAACCACTAAAATCATCTTTAAAAATCTTCTTCTTTACTTCAGGACATCAAGCAGGCAAACTGTTATAATGAATGTAATAAACATTGAGTCCTCTACCAAAATTGTAAAATACTTGGCCCCATGGTCAGGGGTTCTAGTGCTAGGGCGGGACTATATAGATTATATTGTGAAAATGCATTATTTCTTTGAAAATCTCTGTTTTGGGGTATTAGATAAACTAACTAAGCACATAGTTATAAAAAGCAAGAGTGCCTTTTCCAAAATTGTGCATTTTATTGCCCAAGAATCAGGGGTTCAGGTGTTAGGGCTCTTGATTATTCAGTAAAAATACATTTATTTCTTGAAAATATTTTCATTTGCTTCTTGGTTTTATGCTAATGATTCAAGTATTTATATTTATGATGAAGAAAGGTGCATCTAGCAAAATGGTCATTTTTTTTATCCCCCCCTCCTGGGTCAGGGGGATGGGGGGTTACATAGTCTGAAAATAAATTAATGCTTTGAAATCTGCTCTTTGGTATTAATCAAGCATTTTATGATAACATTTGCAAAATTTTGAAATATGTGGCCCCAGGGTCAGTCGTTCTTTTGGGGTGAGGTGCACAACTGGTTGGAAAGTGGAAGAACATTTTTTCTTTGTAACTCTGTAACTTTGTATCTATGATCTACCTCTGGGTATTGAATAAGTAAAGTTAACAACAGGCCCATGGGCCACATCGTGCACATGAGCACTAAGGCTAAAAAAAGTGAAAATTGGAAATACATTGAATTGTGAGCTTTGTGTTGCTTATATATGAATGACTGACAGTCAAATTTTGGATGATTAAATGTGTCTTAAAGCAATTCCCACTTAAAGTAACAAGTCTCTCATATTGTTGTAAAGATTATATTTATTTACTTTTATTATACGTCTGTTTATTTTTTCTATATAAAAATAAGACGAATAAACATGCTATTTTTTCTAAACAGTCTCTACCGTGAAATAGTTTTTGTGCTATTTGCCCATGGTGAATAGTCCTCAAACTATTCAACGGCAGCATTCGATTTCCCTCTCTTTTCATCTCTGAAAAACTTCTGATTTTACATGGATTGTGACGCATATTTATTATGACGTAACAAAAGTTAAATCAGAACCAGTATAATATGGAATATCATAATTGTGTGTACCCTGGACTCCCAAAAGTTAACAAAAGTTAAGTCAGCATCGGTATAATAAAACACCTATTTACTGACTATTCGGACAATAGCAAGTTTATCGTCCCCCTCGACAGCAAACTATTTCCCTCGGCTGCGCCTCGGGAAATAGTTTGCTGTCTTGGGGGACGATAAACTTGCTATTGTCTTCATAGCCAGTAAATAGGTGTATATTAGGTGATTGGCCTTCGAGATCATGAAATGAAGTGGCTTTGTCAGCATTTAGGGCATACGCAAAAAGTCCATGTAATTCATTACAGAGCCACATCTGGAATAATAGAAAGAATTGAAATATCAAAACTAATCCTGATGCAAGAGACTAACAGTATATCCAAATTTGCTGGAAAAAATTTAAGGGTCATACAATTTGAAGGTAAATTTTATTTTGTGAAGATGTGATGTAGGAATGATCAAGTGCATTAATATGTTAAATTGTAGTGTTGTAAATGACCAAATGTGTACTAGGTTAACCATGCAGTTACACACCATGTCTACATGTTGCTGCCATCAATTTTTTCTTGTATGCATTTCTCTTTACTTGCATGTCCTGATGGGCCAAAAATGATATTGTGACCACTATTTTTTTTAAATAGACTGAATGAACACTTACTTACCTGCTAAAATAGCAATTTTAAACTGAGAAATGTTTGAATTTAATTTTCAAATGTAAAATGAATCTTATTAGAAAAGTTTTTAGATATGTTTAAATTGTAAAATTTTAAAAATCAGTTTTTAAATTTGTTCTTTTGATTTTTTAATGAAGTTCTTAATATACAGAATCAAGCATGGGCATTAGTATGGTTGAGAAAAAAAACTAGAAAAAGGTGTAAAAGTGTCCACTGTTATAGCTGATGATGACACCGCCTGAAAAAGAGTGTGAATCCAGATATTTAAAAAAGTGTGACAAGATCCACACTAGGAAATTTTTTTCCTCAATTCTATTTGCTTTGCAGAAAAATCTCGTCTTTGACTTCAAAGGTTATCTTTCAAAATGCTTTAATTATCTTGTAGCACAAATCCAGGGAAACCAAGGAGAAATAGAAAAGGCACTTAATTTCCTTAGTAAATGAACGACTAAGATTATCAGTTATAAAGTTTAATATGTATTTACTTGTCATACCTAATGCCTTACTATGTATAAATTGTATATATTTACATGTACTTATATTTTTTGTAGAATCACCATATATGTTACGAAAATAAATATAGAAACCTACATCGACATCTTTATTTCACTTGGTCACAAATGGCGTCGCCGGTATTTACAGTCAAGGTGATTCTTGTGTGAGCGAGAACGTCTACAGGATTTCGTGAGCACTCATCAGTAAAAACAACTCACCTGTGAAATTCCAGAACTACCGTTATTTTCGACGTACCTTTAAACAGCGAACTATGACGACAAAAAAATTAAGACAACTAATCAAGACTCTGCAATAAGAATTCGACAAACGCATAGATGAGGAAAATGAGGAATATACCAGACCCAAAACTACCTACTTAACGCCAGTACGAAATGTACCAAAATTCAGCAGAAAAGAAAAAAAGACGAAATTCATGCCGTCGACTGGATAGAAGAAGTTAAACATGTTATTGATAGCCGTCGCATGAATAGAGAGGAGAGTATCGATTTAATAATTTCGAAATTCATAAGAAGTTTACTGGTGGAGAACATTCAAGATCCTTTAACTCATCATGAAGCCAAGCAACACCGAACGAATGTAGTTGAGATCACAAGCAGACTCTGGAGGGACGTAGGAAACGGAACTCAATGGTATGGAACAGGAATCAACTGAACAAAGGCCAACCAACCCTCCTCCACTCTAACCATCAACCCAGACGGGATCAACAAAAACTACAGCACAAAGGACGGTTACCCAAACAACATCAACAAATGTCCAAACGCTAACATCTACAACAACGCAGCCAAGTATTGCACCAAGACAATACCAGCCACAACCACAAAGGGTTACAATGCATCTATGTGCTATGTGAGTTTCTATGCATTGACCGATAGGCAAGCGATACAGATATTCCCAATCAATACGACAGAAATTGTAAAGCAGTAGTTTTAATCGCTTGGAGACCAGTTTGAGGTCAACTTTACTGTGTTTAAATACGTTTTCCTTCAGAAATATAAACAAGACAATTGTGAGGAGCATTTGTATCTGATAGATTTAGTAGTAGTTTCTTTAACTTCCAATTTTCTTTTAAAGAACATCAAACATAAATGATAACTGAAATATAGTTAAGGTCATACGCAATGTACTTTGAATTTTATTGGGTTCTTCCCTGGAGTTGAAGAGTTCCACAAAATGAAGGACCTGTGTGCAATACTTTTAATGTCTGTGTATGGATTTGTACCCTTCTTCTAAAACAATTTTTGATGAACAAAAATCTGGAACTTATTATTTGTAATTTTTGTGCATTTTTCTTTAAATAATGCAAACATTTTCACAATTTGATATCTTTTCAAAACCCCTGGTAACGCATGCTGATGTTTTTCCTAAGAACATGTAACGGTATTGTAAGTTTAAATATAGAATATCTTGAAAAATTATCAGTAGGTGACGTACGTTGCTTAAGTCGGTATCTGACTTCATGTACAAATTGCAGTAAATACAGGTATTGAAAACACCAGAGCAAGAGTTTTCCGGAACAATTGCATCTGTGTCGTTTGAAAGGTATATTCATAGAAGCTATTGTTGTATAGATTAAGTAAAATAGAGATAAAACTAGTGCTAATTGTAACGGGGACCGTTACAGATGTTCCCCAAACGCTCCCCAACTCCCTTTTGGTGCCATATTCCCTGTAAGCTTCATTAAATAAGACAAACTCGATGAATTTAAGACTTTAATAACGTTTACCCAGAAGTGTACCAAGTTCATTCAAATTTTGCGTGCACATGTGAATGCATGTGCGTAATGACCATATCATCTTGTCTACACAATCTATATATTTTAATATACTTAATATTAAAGTATTTAATCCAAAGGTATTAAAAAGATACGCTCATTCAAGTGTTTTTTTGATTTTGCTCATTTCACGTGCACGCACGTGCATACATGAGCATGGTGACCATACCTTCTTGTAGATGTCCATTACATCTATCTATGTTCTAAATCCCACCCCGTTTGGTTGAAAACCAAGGGAGTTATAGCTGTTTAAAGTTTCAGCCAATCAGATTGCAGCGCACATACATGCACGTGTATGCATGTGCATGGTGACCATATTTTCTTGTAGAAGTCCAGTATATCTATCTATGTTCCAAATCCCATCCTGTTTGGTTGAAAATCAAGGGAGTTATAGCTATTTAAAGTTTAAGCCAATCAGATTGCAGCGCACGTGCATGCACGTGTTTTCATGATAATTGCTACATATCATGTTGTAGGATATCCTAATGCATGGCTATTTTCAAAATTTCAAAGGATTTCGTCAAAAAACAAGAAAGATATTGAGACTTTAGTTTCAGCCAATCAGAGCAAAGCGCACGTGCATGCGCGTGAGATCTTGCTATTTTGACCATGTCATAATGTCTATGCTACTAATATATCCTTATATTATAAGTTTCAAAGCATTTCATCAAAAATTTAAAAAGTTACGCCTATATCAATTAAATCGGTCATTACACATGTTGCACGTGCACGCTCTTGCAAGCACGTGCGCGCAAAATGACCTTCGTTCCGCAAATCTACATAACATGTCTACTGACCCTAAAAACATTTCACCTTAGTCGGATGTATAGTTTACGAGATCATTCCCGGACAAAAAAGTACCCAGGAAGAAGAAGAAAAATAATAATAATAATAATAATAATAATAATAAGAAACAGAGTAAAAACAATATGTTCCCCAACTTCGTTTGGGGAACATAACTAGCTATCATTTTTCAATATTTTAATCAGGATTACTCAATTATTATGTTCCCCAAACGAAGTTGGGGAACATATTGTTTTTACTCTGTTTCTTATTATGTTCCCCAAACGAAGTTGGGGAACATATTGTTTTTACTCTGTTTCTTATTATTATTATTATTATTATTTTTCTTCTTCTTCCTGGGTACTTTTTTGTCCGGGAATGATCTCGTTAACTATACATCCGACTAAGGTGAAATGTTTTTAGGGTCAGTAGACATGTTATGTAGATTTGCGGAACGAAGGTCATTTTGCGCGCACGTGCTTGCAAGAGCGTGCACGTGCAACATGTGAAATGACCGATTTAATTGATATAGGCGTAACTTTTAAAATTTTTGATGAAATGCTTTAAAACTTATAATATAAGGATATATTAGAAGCATAGACAATATGACATGGTCAAAATAGCAAGATTTCACGCGCATGCACGTGCGCTTCGTTCTGATTGGCTGAAACTAAAGTCTCAATATCTTTCTTGTTTTTTGACGAAATCCTTTGAAATTTTGAAAATAGCCATGCATTAGTATATCCTACAACATGATATATAGCAATTATCATGAAAACACGTGCATGCACGTGCGCTGCAATCTGATTGGCTTAAACTTTAAATAGCTATAACTCCCTTGATTTTCAACCAAACAGGATGGGATTTGGAACATAGATAGATATACTGGACTACTACAAGAAAATATGGTCACCATGCACATGCACACACGTGCATGTTCGTGCACTGCAATCTGATTGGCTGAAACTTTAACAGCTATAACTCCCTTCGTTTTCAACCAAACGGGGTGAGATTTAGAACATAGATAGATGTAACGGACTTCTACAAGAAGATATGGTTACCATGCTCATGTATGCACGTGCGTGCATGTGAAATGAGCAAAATCAAAAAAAAACACTTGAATGAGCGTATCTTTTTAATACTTTTGGATTAAATACTTTAATATTTAGTATATTTAAATAGATTGTGTAGACAAGATGATATGGTCATTACGCACATGCATTCACATGCACACGCGTGCAATGCTAAAATTTGAATGAACTTTGTACACTTCTGGGTAAACGTTGTTAAAGTCTCAAATGCATCGAGTTTGTCTTTAATGAAGCTTACAGGGAATATGGCACCAAAAGGGAGTTGGGGAGCGTTTGGGGAACATCTGTAACGGTCTCCGTTACAATTAGCACTAGTTATTATTATTTTTCTTCTTCTTCTTCTTCTTCCTGGGTACTTTTTTGTCCGGGAGTGATCTTGTAAACTGTTCGTCCGATGTAGGTAAAACCTTTTTAGGGTCAGTAGACATGTTATGTAGATTTGTGGAATCAAGGTCATTTTGCGCGCACGTGCTTGCAAGAGCGTGCACGTGCAACACGTGAAATGACCAATATAATGGATATTGCCATAACTTTTCTATTTTTTGATGAAATTTTTTGAAACTCATAATGTAAGGATACATTAGAAGTATAGACAAGATAGCATGGTCAAAATAGCAAGATCTCACGCGCATGCACGTGCGCTTCGCTCTGATTGGCTGAAACTAAAGTCTCAATATCTTTCTTGTTTCTTGTCATAATCCTTTGAAATTTTGAACATAGTGCTACATTATGAAGATCTACAGCATGATATAAAAGAATTTTCATAAAAGCATGCGCATGTGCGCGTGCTACAATCTGATTGGCTGAAACTTTAAATGGCTATATATCCTTTGTTTTTTGACGAAATTCTTTGAAATTTAAAATATAGTCATGCATTAGGAAAACCTACAATATCGTATAGAAAAAAATCATGAAATCACGCACATGCATGTGTGCTGCAATCTGATTGGCTGAAACTTGAAATGGCTATAACTCCCTTGTTTTTCTACCGAACCGGATGGGATTTAGAACATAGATCGATGTAAGGGACTCCTACAAGAAGGTATGGTCATCATGCACGTGCACGCACGTGCGTGAATTTAGAACGAGTATAATTAAAAATACACTTGAATGAGTGATTTTTATTACTTTTGGACGGAATACTTTAATATATAGTATATTAAAATATATAGATAGTGTGGACAAGATGATATGCTCATAACTCACATGCATTCACATGCGCTGGGGTGCAATGCAAAAATTTGAATATAACTGGTATCCTTTTGGGAAAACGTTGTTAAAAGCAAAAATGCACAGAGTCTGTCTTATTTAATGAAGCTTACAGGGAATATGGCACCAAAAGGGAGTTGGGGAGCGTTTGGGGAACATCTGTAACGGTTCCCGTTACAATTAGCACTAGTTATTTTTAACTTATAAATTATTTTACAATTTTCATAAATATTGAGAGTAATTTTTGTGAAATATATATTTTTTAAATTTATTAAAGAGGCTTTTGTTCGAGCAATTTATTTTTAATGGATCAAGTGAGCTTTTCTGATCACATTGTGTCCGTCGTCCGTCCGTCTGTCCGTAAACTTTTCACATTTTCGACTTCTTCTCAAGAACCACTGGGCCAATTTTGACCAAACTTGGTACAAAGCATCCTTGGGTAAAGGGGAATTTAAATTGTTAAAATGAAGGGACATATCCCCTCGCAAGGGGAGATAATCAAGAGAAGACAAAAATAGGGTGGGGTCATTAAAAAATCTTCTTCTCAAGAACCACTGGGCCAGTAAAGCTGAAACTTATGTGGAAGCATCCTGGGGTAATGTTAATTCTAAATTGTTCAAATCATAACCCCCGGGGATTGGGCGGGGCCACAATGGGGAATCAAAGTTTTACATAGAAATATATAGGAAAAATCTTTGAAAATCTTCTTCTGAAGAAGCACTGGGCCAGAAAAGCTGAAACTTATGTGGAAGCATCCTGGGGTAGTGTAGATTCTAAATTGTTCAAATCATAACCCCCGGGGATTGGGCGGGGCCACAATGGGGAATCAAAATTTTACATAGAAATATATAGGAAAAATCTTTGAAAATCTTCTTCTCAAGAACCACTGTGCCAGAAAAGCTGAAACTTATGTGGAAGCATCCTGGGGTAGTGTAGATTCTAAATTGTTCAAATCATAACCCCCTGGGATTGGGCGGGGCCACAATGGGGAATCAAAGTTTTACATAGAAATATATAGGAAAAATCTTTGAAAATCTTCTTCTCAAGAACCACTGGGCCAGAAAAGCTGAAACTTATGTGGAAACATCCTAGGGTAGTGTAGATTCTAAATTGTTCAAATCATAACCCCCGGGGATTGGGCGGGGCCACAATGGGGAATCAAAGTTTTACATAGAAATATATAGGAAAAATCTTTGAAAATCTTCTTAATAGCAACTGGGCCAGAAAAGCTAAAACTTATATGGAAGCATCCTGGGGTAGTGTAGATTTCAAATTGTCTAAATTATGATCAGTGGGGTAGGGTGGGGTCACAATATGTATTACAAGGGGTAAATCTAGTAAAGGACAGAATTGTCAAAGCTTCTCAGGTGAGCGATGTGGCCCATGGGCCTCTTGTTAATTTTTGCCATTTATTTATGAACAAGTATTTAATAATTTATTTTATGTTATGCATTTCAAAAAAAGAAATAACAATCTTCTCGAGATCGGTAAATATATCTGACACAAAACTGGCAGTGATATTTCCAAAGAAGCACTTTGAGGAGGGGGTAAGGGTTAGAGGCATTAAAAGGAAATCGGAAGTGATGGCAATGTAAGCAACTTTGAATTAATAATACAGCTCAATGCACCTTTTAGGCTCGCATGGGTTTTTGCATTGTTATCATGTGAAATTGTGTTACGAGGCAACAAAAATATTTTTTAAAATGATTCTTAATTTACTCTTAAGTTTATTTCACTGACTTAAAACTTAATTCACACATAAGTTTTGTAGGATTTTAATACAATTTGGTGATAGTTCCCAAATGGTTTGTCGTGGTTTCTCGTCACATGTAGCCGTTTATGTACCCATTTTTTCTTCTCAAAACAGTACTTTGCCTTGCATTGACTCCAAAACAGTGCAAATTATGTAACTTTTCTGTAAAATAACATACTCTCTAAATCTCAAGATGATAACTATGTTTTTTTTCATTTGATGGACTGCTTTTCTTGTTAAAAAGCTGGCATTTTATAGTGTTTTCTGGTTCTAGTATCATGAAAAGTTTCAGATCAAAAATGTTAAAAAATTTTGTTTTCAGTGGTAACAATTTTCTATTTTAAAACATGAAAAATACTTTTTGTACTGTCTTAAGGCATGACTTTTTTATACCCCATTTTCATTTTTCGTGCTCTATTTCGACAAAACCACGACAAGAAGGATAAATATGAAAGATACTTCGGAAAAAAACCTCATTTAAAATGTCAATTTTAAAATTACAGCTTTAAAATACTTAAGTATAAAAGAAAGCTGGAGTATTTGTAAATACTATTATTATTTATTATGTTACTTGTAGGTAAATGTGAAATGTAAAATATTGAAGATCGATGAACAGAAGAACATTGCAACGAAGACAGGGAAGTCTATTCTAGTTGCCAATGCAAATGTTTTGGATCAATCAGAAACACCCACACTCTCCCTGTGGGAAAGCCACATAACCTCAGTTCAATGCGGTCAATCCTTCAAATTCAAAAATATTCCAGTAAAAGAATTCGATCGAATTAAATCCCTATCAACAACACCAAAAACTGATATTGCAAGCATTACTAACATTGGCGACGTAGAGAAAGTAACAAGCCAGGTTATTGTCCATGTGGGTAGTCTTTCATCCTTACTCATCCAAATGAACAGAACCTGTGAAAACTGCAAAGTTAAAATCTCTGAGGATTTACTTATCATTTAAATGCCCTCACTGCAAGATGAGGCAACGTTCCGCAAACACTTATTCATACTACACTATGAAACTCAAATCAAACTTTGAACAACCGCACTATGTTCATTGTTGCCTATGATGTAGCGAGGCATTTCTTCATCTCTATTAGGAAAGAAGATGAAATTAACATGGAACTCCTGGAAGAACATGTGTTCACCCTTTACCTTGAAGTAAGGTTACCGTCAATGTTTTACACTTCACCATCAAAATTTTCAATGGTACCCAGCAGTGGTTCTTCGATAATTCATGATCAAATATACAGGTATTTTCGACATCGTAAATTAATCAAGTTCTTCGCAAGCAGCAACTTTCGAGCAAGATACTCTGAGTCAGAGAAAAAGACCAAGCGCACATCAGCTGACAGGACAATCAAAGAGACACTAGGCACAGAAAATATAATTGATTCGTTATTAGAGTTGCACATTTCAGGTGATACAAAACATTCCTGGATAATGTATACACTCAGACTTTGTGATTGACCTCGTGCACTTTCTTTTGGAGTTTTTAAACATCTGAAAGTTTTATATTGTATTTTTGTAGTATATGTGTGTACCACATTTAGTTTTTTTTGGTTGTTTTCATCTGAAGTACCACATTACATGCACACTGTACTTAATTTGTTTAGATCTAGTCAATCTTTTTATGTTAAGCAGTTACATGTCTGGTCTTTAAATGATATGGGTGCTTACTTTTTTGTAGACAGACTTCCATTACCTACACCATGTACACAGAATTTAATTTTCATTGATGAATATTTATATTTTAACATGTACCTAATTAGAGTAAGTGATATTTCTTTATTTATTTATTAATCATGATAAATTTCAGCAGTTATAAAGCTACAATATCATTTAAAATTACAGACAGTGAAAGTTATAATAACCAAATTAATGATCCCCAACATTTTGATTTATAAAATCTCCATAAGTATTTAAAATTTCCCATGAATCTATAATTGCATGTCCTGTATTTTTGTTAGAATTACAAGTAAAGACTTGATAATGTTGATGGTAGGCATTTTTTGTGCAAGTTGCAATACATGTACTCTTGTCAACAGTCTTGTTAGTTAAATTTTTGTAGATGTTATTTAGAGTAAATATAGATTCCAATGATGATATTTCTGTCTTCTTTTTTGCAACCTGTCTTTACAGTTCAAATCTTGAAATATTTCTGTGTTATTTCATAATCCTGTTTCACATTTTAAATATTACTTTGTTTTTTTTATGTTATTTTTCTTTTACACAAAACTTGTAATTTTCGGCATTTATAGTTTTTCTGAAAGGAACCCTTTTTATAATCTTTGTTGGAATATTAATAAAGAAACACAGAGCCAGTCTTGGAGCTTTGTCTTTGATGTTTTTAAACATCAGGAAGTTTTTATTGTGTTCTTGTAGTTTGAGTGTGTGCGTTAGAGCCACATGTATTTTTTAGGTTGAAATCTTTAGTATTACAAGGCTTACTTTGTGAAAATCTAGTCTATCTCAGTAACTTTGTATGTTACACAGATTTTTATCTACTGGTCTTGAAATAATACATGTATTAGTACATGCATGTACTTACTTGCTTGTAGAAAGACTTTCATTGTCTACACAGAGTTTAATGTTCAATTATTCATGGATATTTACTTTTTAACGTGTATTTAATTAAAGAAAAGTGATATTTCTTTATTAATCATGAGAACCTTCAGCACTTATGATGACTACAAAATTATCTAATATTACATTGTCAGTTATTATTACTCCATAAATGATCTCTTTCGATTTGAACATACATGTATTTTATTGTTTAGATGTTACAACTAAAATCTCTTGTCAATTTGATTTCTAAATTCTTCAATATATTAAATTTGCATATTTTCAAATTCATATAAACCCCAACCTTCATGTTTTAAGTATGCTTTGTTAGATATTCCGTTAAAGAGTTAATATTGTTGATAGAAGGTATTTCTTGTGCAGCTTGCAATACTCTTGTCACGGTATTGTTAGTCCAATTTTTTTTAGATGTTATTTAAGAGTAAACATAGATTTCAATGATGACATTTTTTACTTTGTTTTTCCAACCTGTCATTTAAGTTAACTAGTAACAATTTCAGTAGTTAAAATCTTCCAAATTTGCTGTTCCAAATTTCCATAACCTGTCCAGTATTTTAAATACCAATTTTCCTTTCATGTAAACTTTTTTTCCAAATGATTTTGAATATTTTTCTCCAAATATGTTTGTAAAAAACTTTATTAAAAATTTTATTTGAAACTTTACATACTTCTTGTTTTTCATTCTTAACAGACTTAAAAAGAGAAAAATCCCTATTTGTAGATGATTTTTTGTGAGTAATATAAAAAAAAACTGTTTCAGACTTTGGAACATCACATGAAACAGCCCATGTTTGGAAATTTACAATATTCAGTGTACAGTAAATTCACTGATTTGCACGTAATCTCTCATCTGCCCTTTTTCAAAACACCACAAGCACCTGTGCAAAGGACTTAGAGAAATGAGATTTTGTGCTACACGTATGTACATTTAGGTTAAGTAACTTCAAGTATTATTATGAATTTCCTATCCTCAGGACCAGGGGTTAAGTACCTTGGTAGGGATATGTAGATTATATAATGAAAATACTCATATTCTTTGATTGATTGTATACTGTTTAACGTCCCTCTCCAGAATATTTCACTGATATGGAGACGTCACCGTGAAGGGCTGCAAATTTGGGCCTTTGCTCGGCACTCAGGGCCATTGAGCAGGGAGGGATCTTTATCGTGCCACACCTGCTGTGACACGGGGCCTCGGTTTATACGGTCTCATCCGAAGGACCGCCCCATTTAGTCGCCTTTTACGACAAGCAATGGGGTACTGAGGACCTATTCTAACCCGGATCCCCACGGGATCATATTCTTTGAAATTCTTCGAAATTCTTTTTTTTTTGCTCATGGGACAGGGCATTAAATAAACTACGGGTAACCAAGTGCATAATTTTATTGAATAAGATTGCCTGTTCCAAAACTGTAAATTTCATGGGTCTTCAGGGTCAGTAAACTTCAGGGTCAAGAGGTGTTATTAGTAGGGCAGGGCTATAAGGATTATGTAGAAAAAATAAATTATTTCTTTGATAATCCTTTTTGCACCCAGGTATTCATAGTTATGAGAAGGAACCATGCCTCTGAGACTTGCAACTATTTGTTACTCTGATCTACCTCTTGGTATTAAATAACTAAAGCAAGCATGCTAAGTGTATATTTATGATAGCCAATGGCGCCTCAAAAAAAAGTTTTCATTTTATAGCTTCTTGTTAAAAACAGATTAAAATTGAATTGTTGGAACATAGTTTAAGGATACCCAGGTGACCTGTAAGGCCCATGGGCCTCTAGTTGATATCCCTAATCTAACAATTAATCATCACGTTTATACAATGTGAAATTGGATCACTAGACCTTGTTTAATTATAATGTATGTATCTTGCAATATATGAGAATTTTTGTCTGGTGCCCTGTTTATCAGAAGAGCGTTTCTAGGCCCCTGGGCCTCATGTATACAGTAAATATGACATTTTATTTACAGTAAATATGAGATTTTTTAGTTTTTACTTGTATTATTGAGGGTTTTCAGGCTCACATTGAAAAACACATAATTCACGAAAACACCATTCTGTGTCAAAGCGCATATGGTCTCATGGTCACTTCAAATTTGATAAAAATTTACACTTAATAAAAACATGATTATTTTGTTTTCTTGATAGAATAGGATCATTAAATCTTGTAAGTTGGTGCCGACTCCAAATTCTCACCGAGTCTTGCCATAAACAAATCCGAACCTAAAACCAACACCACTCTATGTGCTTGCCCCATCTCCGAGTCTAATATTTACGTCGCAGTAAAGCTGATCCTTAAATGACCCAATGATTGCCAAAATGACGTCTAGAAATAAAGAAATCTATATTCAGTGGTCCCTTATTCAGGATATAATTGGACGAGCTAAGTTATGGCCACTGAAGTTAAGATTATTTAAGAGTGCCAATATAAGGCATTTTTAAAGAATATTAATTACAACTTTTGCCTTTTATGCAGAGGGCCGAGTTGATGTATTTATGTAGAGACAATGCAGCCAAGAATCACTAATCAGTCTTGTTCAGGGGTCCTTCTCAGATATCAGGAATTTTTTTTTTTTGAAATTTAAATGACCACAGAATTATCTTATTATGCTTGTTTCCAATAAAAGAAAACCTTAATTTAATGAAAATTGCAAGGAAAAGATAGTTGCAAGCACATTTTCAAATTATTAATCTTTAAAGTTGAGTGTTAAAAAAGTGATGCCTGTTACATTGACGATAAATTTCTTTTATTTTTGTTCATTTAAAAATTATGGCAGAGAGTCCTGAGATATTCTGTAAAATATCTTCATCACTGGAAAACAAATCAATTCACATGTCAATTCAAATATGAGTTGAGGACTACTTACAAAATAAAATTTATTACCGTATTAAATATAAGGTCAGATAAACAAAGCAAAGGCTGAACAAAACATACATTAATTTCTTTTTTATTTGTTTAAAAGAGTAGCACATACCTGTCTTGCTGCACAGAAGCACTGCTGCTGAAAGGACTTGACTGCATGGAAAAATGATCTGAAACCTTCGAATCTCGAAATAAATCCAAAATTCATTTTAAAAACAATACACATTTCAGCTCAAATGTGTGCATTGGTTTTTGGATATAATGTCAACAAATAAAAACAATATGTTAAAGCTGACATGAATTCTTAAAAACGCAACATTTTCATCAATGTACGACTTGTTTCATACCAACGATAGCCGTATTCCGCCATATTTCTCTCAGATACCTTGTCTCATTGTAACGATGTATACCCCAATGCGCTCGTTACACTTGAATGATTTTATGGTTTGGGTATCGACTTGTGCACATCTCCGATGGTAAAGCATACATGAGAACACATAAGGAAATCAAGACAGTTCAAAACCACAATAAACAAAATAATAATCATATTTCTGAATAATTATTTATTTGAATCAAAAGAAAAAATGCAAGTTTGGTGAGAAATTTAGATGCACGATTACGTATTTTTACAGTGCGCCAATTTATGCAGAATAAACTTGAAATAAAAAGCAGTAAAATCTGCAACACATTTTGAAATTATTATCATTTGAATGGCGCAAAACAACCAACGTCTTTGATTTGCAGACCCTATGCAATTGGTGCATATCGAGAAAACGCCTCGAACGCTGTAAACATACCCATACCTGGTAATAAGGTTACTGCATCGGTTCGAAGATGTGCACAAGTCAAGTGATATACACCCTGAATTCCATTTATTGAAATATGCATCACAAAAAAGAAATAAACTCCATAAAAGCTCAATAGTAAACACACTGTCATTACTCCGTACAGACAAGCACGTCGATACACCTAGTCCGTGCTAATCAGATTTTGGTCAGGGAAAATATCACAAGTGGAAAGAGAAGTTATTTGGTATTTGCGCGGCTGAAGGGGGGCGTTATAACTGCTGTTCATAAGCTATAATTGTGAATTGTCTACTACATGTATTTCTAATATACATTATATACAAAGTAGGGATGTCAAAATTGTCAATAATTGATATTCGAATATTCGATAGTAGTATTCGAATATATTCGAATATTCGATAAAATAAATACATCTTGCATTATAATATGTATGTATCTTCACTCTTTTGTCAAACAATATATACGTTTTATGTCATTATTTTGGAATTAAATTTCATGTAGAGTTTTGTAAATGCACTTTAATTATACTCTTAAAATATTTTACAGAATAAATGAAGAATTTATATCCAAAATGTAATTTAAAAACATTTCCCCCGAAAATTCAAAAGATTCTTTTAATAAGTTCCAGATTAATTAATCATCTTACCAAAGTGTACAATGATAACCCTACAGATTTATACCACACAGAACAATTACCCTACAGATTTATACATATAATGGAGAAACGTTAAAAGCAATTACTTTTAGCTAATTAATTCCCTGATAATGATTTTAAATGATGTATACATAAACAAAAATGTGTCCTTTCAAGAATATAAACTAATTATAAGTACTGGACACTGTTTTATTTCTAATTAAATGATCAAATGAATAATTAATATCATTTTAATAGACTTATTCTTCACACCTTTAAGGTAATCCAAGTGGAGTGTCTTTTCATTTTGTTTAAAATAAAATCTAATTATTGGTCAACGATGAGAATTTCATTCAATTTCTGATAAAACTTCAGTTTTTGCCAGACATTTTTCTTTTTGATGCTTGTATACTTAAAATCCGAGTATTCGAATCATGAATTTATATTCGAATATCAACTCATCGAATGAATATTCGAATATTCGAATATTCGTTGACATCCCTAATACAAAGTCATGTATATAGTCTGCAGTTGGTTTGCGTCGCAAAATTCATTTGTCAATTATAACTGATAATTGTAGTACTAATCTCAAATCTAGTAATTTGATGTACGGCAATTATTTACTTCAAATCTTTAAAGCAATTAACCAGAATAAAAATTTTTTATGTGTACTTAGATCTATACGTTCTTTAACACACAAACACACGAAGAAATGCCATCCCCTGTTCAGATTGACTTTTAGGCATTTGATTTTTTAGGCGGGGGGGGGGGAATAATTGACATGACCGTTATCTAAATATTCTTGGGAGACGGACATCTCTGCCGAATTCAATTTTGAAAATTTTATTTTAAATGTGTCACTCCGACCACAATGTATGTGCATTTTGAAGTATGTATAAATGTTTTATAATTATGGTGTTATAGAGAGTTTTTCGAGATTTCAATATCCCTGCCTGATAGTCTAGCTACTTTTTTTATATTTAAAAATAATTTCTGTAGGAGTATTTGGGAGATAATTCTAAAAGCTAAGGTAGGGAGTCTTGACACTGGTTGAATACGGATAATTTTATTTACTAATTGTTAGTGTTGGCAAATCGGTCGATTTTTAGTAACCGGTTACTCGCTTCATCTTCCGATCGAGTACCCGGTTACTCGGATGATTTTTGGTAAAAGTATCGATATCTATTATTTATCTTATTCTATACTTATCGGTAGTAGTAATGCGCAAATATACTGTATAGGGACAATATATTTACAATACACACATACGATATCGTCAAAGATTTTCCGATTTTAAAATAAAGAAAATTAATAGGAAATTCGACACACAAAGACAAATAAATACGTCACCGTAAATCACCATTTTTTCTTTCTTTTTCAGCCCTAAATGATACCCTCGCCGCCCATATGGTTATAAATAATGGCAAAGTACATATTTTGCTGTTGTCGCTAAACCCAAAATACGTGTCGGATCAAAATGTAAAATAGGAGGTGCACAATGGTAATATGTAATATACCCATAAGATTCTGTGAAAGTTTTATGTAATTTCATTAAGTGGTATAAGAGGATTTGCGGATAGGAGAGTGCAAAGAAATTTTTTTATACAAAAAATCTGACAAGCTAAAAAAAAGGGGGGGGGGGGAAATGTCCTTTTCCTAAACACAAATCTTCTATTTCGTGTGGGGGAAAGGGGGTTGGGTGGGTTCGAACTTCAGTAACAATTTTTTTCTCCAAACACCAACACTTTCCTCTTTTTTAACTTATACTGCGACTTGTCTGTGAAAAGCGGGGGAAGAGAGGGGGGGGGGGGGGGGCTAAACCTACGCAGCAATATTCAATGTCTATACTAAGTATATATTTGCCCCCCCCCCCCCCCCGGTTCCGACACTTAAATGCTGAACCTGGACAACAAACAAGAGAAATTACAAAAAGCTAATTGTAGGTAGAATGTGGAATTCTCACGGGGGGTTTCCTATCTCTTTTTATCTGCTTTTTCTAGTGATCATTAATTATTTATATCTAGAAATTTAATTCACATTAAATTCTATTTTCATTATCATTGTACCAAAGAATCAAACTCGTTTATTATACCCCTTGCAACAATTTGCGTGAGGTATAATGTTTTGGACCCACCAGTCAGCCCATTTTTTTTTTTGGGGGGGGGGGGGTCAGCGCAACTTCTTATAAACTAATGCACAGAGTTTTGTTGAACTATGCTGATATTCAGAGGAGTCAATGTGTCTGTATTTGTACATCACCAGGAAATTATGAAATCTTTATTTTTTCGGGAATGTTCGCACTTTTACATTTAGATTTTGGCCATATCTTGAATATAAAAATGAGCAGTTTGTCAGCACAATTCCTCATAAACCGGTGCATACAATTTCGTCAAACTTGGCAGATAATTAGGACACAATATGTATAGATGTGCATATTACAAGGAAATTACGATTCCTTTATTTTTTTCTGTGAATTTCAGCACTTCGACTTAAATGTGGGAGCGTGGGGTATGTGAATTTGCTCACTTTTTCTTTCATTGAGCATAGAATTATTAATAACTTTAAATCAAATTATATTAGGTCTAATAAAGCCAATATACAGTATTTATTTGATCATAAAGAAATCCGATCTGTTTCAGACGTTTTTCTTAAAATATTTTTATGAGAGTATTATGCATGTTTTATTCCCCCCCTTTCACAGGAAAATGTCTTCATATCTTCAAAAGGTGAATGATTCGTAATAATGCATACTTTATTATAAATTTGATGAAGTTAAACCATGTTTTCAAAAAATTTATTTACACCATTTACAGACAAGAGTAATGTTTATTCTTGAAAAAAAAATTGATCGGCATGGGCCACGTGTGTCCAAGCAGTTTTTTACTGTTGAGTTAGCAATGGATTACATGATTTATGAGATGCATTTTTCAATAAAAGTAAAATAGGATAATTCTTTCGACATGTGCACATCCCTGTAACGATAGCAGTCTTCAGGTAAATATTTCTATCACTGCGTTTGACGCGTTTTCTCGACTGACATGCATGGAATTTTTGCTCTTCTTGAATATTTTCCGTGTAAGTGTATTTTCCATATTACAGCGAATGCATTCAAAAATAATTTAATTCTCGGTATAGTTCTAGTTTTTGTTGAATTTTTACTTTTCAAACATGTATATTGGTCAGTTTATGGACTTTTTAAAACTTTGCTATCGGAGATGTGCACATGTCGAAAGCCAGGATAAAAAATCACTCAAGTGAAACAGTTCTAAAAGGCTATATATAGCAGGTACAGGTGGCCAAAAATGTTCGATTAAATATGGCGGAATCGAGGAAATATGGCAGACAAAGGCGTACAGGAATGTAGTAAGTCGTACAAAGATGGAAACTGATGCCTTTTTAAGAGTTCATGTCAGCTTTAACTCACCTTCTACAAAGGATTTCTCACTTTCTGGGCCCGGTTTTTCAAAAGGTAGTTAAATTTAACACAGTGGTAAGGTTAACAACAGGTTAAATCCTAATCAAGTGATTAGCTAACGCAGTGGTTAAATTGTGTTGATCAAAAGCAATTTAACGCAATGGTTAACTAACACTGTGTTAACTGAGTAAATCACTTGGTTACCCATAATGCACTTCTACTTCCTTTGTAAACACGGAGAGCACTGACTTCTGCTCAAAACCTACGCGGGCTAGAAGCCAGAATTTCAGCATTATGGAAATCAGCACTATCCATAATGAAGTAAAACAACATCCCATACATGAAAGTAAGCACTCGAACACTGTTACAAACCAGAAAAAACAAGCAGTGTGGAAAAGCATCACCGAGAAAGTCAATGCTGTGGGCACTGCTCATAGGACCATGACTGGAATTAAGGACAAATGGAGAAACATGTGCCGGGACGCCAAACAAAAGTTCACTGAACACAGAAGGGAATCAAAGAAGACTGGAGGAGGCCCACCACCTACCCCTCTCTCCCAGACACTGTCTGACATTGTGAACATCTACAATTTAACAAACATAAAAACAGTAGTATATGTGAGAGTTTGTGTGCGTACGAGTTATCTGGTATGTAAATGAGGTTTTCCTTTTATTAACCAAAAAAAATCATTTTTTTTGTGTTTACGAAATGATTTTACGAAAACATCAGTGTCCGTTTTTTGGTTTTAAAATTTTTAATAGAGTACTAGATTTACTGCTTTTGGCAGGTGATACTTCTGATTTAGTAATAAATACGCATGTTTTGTAAAGTTTTTATGCATTAATGAATTCATTTAAACCAACGTAATATTAACGCGCATTGGTAAAAAACATGGACGTGATCCAAGAGGCAGTTAAGAAATACGACAAGAACTTGGTTTTAACAGATAAACAGAGGGAGGCATTTACCTACGTGGTTAAGATCAAATGTGATCTTGTCGTTAGCCTTCCGTTTTGTATGGTAAAAGTGTTATTTACCATCTTTGACCCTTCATATTCGAAGAGACCAGAGAAAATCCAGTAGTGTTGGTTATTGCTCGAGCGCTAGCAATTACGTTATTCCAAATTCCTTGAATACGCATGCCCGGCTTCACGGTCGTGCATTCTAAGAAAACTACTATAGATAGACCATACGATATCAATTTTGTGTATATGTGGTAGCATTAAAAAACCATGGTTATTTATTGTAAAGATAATTACATATTTGTAATACTTGAAATTTTCCGGGTTTTTTTCTGACTGAAAAGCCCGAGTCAAAGATGACCCGAAGAACCAAGCTGCTTCGCATCTTCACATTCGGGACTCTCTGGATTTCTTTATACATACACATTGAGTTATTTTCTATATTTCTTTTAAATCCATGTTACATGTATATAAAGTCTCGCCTCACTCCCGTAAAGCTCATAATTGTTCCGTTGCACCAAAACTCCTATAGGTCAAAACAATCCCCCTTCGTTTCTTTTCCTGTAATCGGATAATCTCTTATCAGCAACTCACCAGATTCCTCTAAGCAGGAGTAAATGAATTGTTGTGAACGTTCATGTATGCTGACTTGAGTTTTTTGTTCTGCTTCGCTCCGTGTTTTCCGGTCTGGGAACCTAGTGAACTTTGAGGCTATTTATAAATTGCCCAGCATCCAAGATGCATTGCGATAAACAGTCAAAATGGCGTCTGTTTTGATTGCTGGAAGTTCAAATGTTAAAAGATTTGAGCACTATGTAAATAAAAATCGAGAAGAACTGCGAACGAAAGTATTCTTCTCCCGCCTACCCCCAATTCAATTTTCAAAAGTTAGCATATTCGGTGATTTTTTAAATATTTTTTTTTTTATAGATAATTATATAGATTTTCATAAAACATTACTTATTTTGGAAAACTATGAGAAACAACTCTAAAATTTTGGTAAAACTTGCGTTTTTCACTATAGTAATCAACGGAAAACGGAAAATATTTTTAAAACATCTCCCCCCCCCCCTTGTCACAAAAATTCCTTTTTACAGGTAATATGGAATGGTATTTCACATATTCATACCAAATCTTTTTGTGTGACACGGGGGGGGGGGCATATATTAATTGACAAAAAACGATAAAAATGCTTATTTTCCATCAATTTCAAAGCGATATACATCTGAAACATTATATTTTATTTAAATATTTATGCTTTATTTATTTGCCTAAAACATAAGAAAAGATATAAGGAACATTTAATCATATCCAAAACTATTTCAAAATACAGTGATGCTTGAAGCTTCAATTTCAATGGAAAATATCGTCTATCCCCCTTTTCTCAAGAGCTGGAATTATTGGTAATTTACTGTTTAACGCTGGTATAAGTACAATTTATCAATTACTATTTAACTGTTCTTTGTTTTAAACAAAGATTTTATGGCCAAATTGTTATTACCGGCCGCCAGGAGGTGGTCGGTTATATGATATGAAAATTTTAAGTTGCTGTGCGTTTCTGCGGAGTTAACTTAACTATTGGTGTATCTTCTTGGTATACACGCACTTGGAGTATCTTAGCACATGATCTGTTCGTAGGATGAGTTGTTCCACAGACTTGTGTGCAGGTGGCTGTCACTTCCTTATCGTTTTGGTCAGGGTGAAGCGCCGTAGGGTGTTCATTAAATTTGCATATGCCACATGGTGCTATGAATGCAGTCAAGTCGAGGCTGCTTTAGCAAGGGTTATAACAGGCGGTTTGAGGAATGCATCCTTGATGGGTTTTTTTTCCAAAGGAGAAAGGGTTAAGCTAGTCTACATGATCTATAATAAAAATTATATCTGAGATTAAACACACAGACACCCATTACATACGGAGAAATACGAAATACATGTATATGTACATGCAAAAAATTAATAAACGGAGAAGTAAATTAGTAAACTATATGAAAAATAATTGCATACTATGGAATCATTTTTAATTTCTACCCCATACATGGGGTTTTCTGTAACTTAAAGGAGTTTGATTTTTGCATTCTCTTTAAAGTTTTTGGCTATGTTCCTTTTTGAACGTAGAAGCAACTTTCACTTCTCTCTCAATGACTGCTTGCGAAAAGTATTTCACTGTTTTCCCTGTCGCTGAGAACTTTGATTAGATGGCACGTGGTTCAGCTGCTTCTAAGATATGGGCCTTTAGGTTCTGAAAATAAAAAGATGTTTCAGATGGGATGGGGATTACCATTGAACTAGAAACAGTAGTTGTGGGAGTAGGTAGAGAAAATGATGAAGAAGATTCGGATATTACATAGCAGCATAAAAGGCTTGGATCCGCTGAATTGTTTACATATGCAAAAACTTCGGATCTTACACTTTTTTAAATATACATTAATACTTGGGAGAGGCAAGCTTTATTTTTTATGTATTTTACAGGGCCTAGGTACTATAACTAACGTACTTGGTTCTTTATAACTATGGTTCTTCCTACCAACGTACTAAACTCTTTAACAGGGTCCAAGGTAATTTTCATTCCTCTCCTACTTTACTCTTGATTTGTAATTAAATAATTAAACCTCCCTCACCACACTCTAAAGATTCATGCGTCTAAACGAGAATCAAACAGGTAAATAAGATTTGGAGTTTTCGAGCACGATATATACATGTTCATGTACATGTATAGTAAGGTGCAAAAAAATCCGGATTTTTCTATTCATATTTTTAACATGATTATTTATCGAAATATACATTTTTTAAACATTATTTTCATATCTAAAAACAAAAGAGCTACTTTTAGAGTTATTCCCCTTGTTTCTATGTGACGTCACGTGATGATGCTTTTGCCAGACGACATATCTTCGGATTACAGTGATGTCAGAAATTGACAACAGAAAACGTCTCCTAAATTTATATGAAAGCGGAATCACTTCGGCGCAAAAATTGTGTAAAATAACAAACATACCTAGGTCTACTGTGTATGATAATTTGAAAAGATTTCGTGAAGGGAAGTCCGAGATCAAGGATCTGGTCGAAAGAAAATTTTTGACGTGAATGACAGCAGACGGGCTGCACAACTTGCTGCTTATCATCCGCAATGGTCAGCACAGCAAATTGCCAATGAATGTGCAAGAAGAGGATCAGTTTAGTTTCAAAATGGACCATGGGTCAGAGTTTGGCTAGCAGTAATTATTTCAAATCGGTCCCTCAAAAGGTGCCACTAATGACCACAGAACATATGCGAAAAAGAGAGACATGGTGCATTGTTCATCAGAATGATAATTTTGACAATGTGATTTTTACGGACGAAAGTTGATTTCAGTTCTACAGATGTATCGAAAAAGGTGGGCAAAATTTGGATATTGTCAAAAAATGGTGCCGAAATTCTCACCAGCTGTTACGGTATGGGGTGGAATAAGCAAGTTGGGTTTAACTCCGCTTGTTTCTGTCAGTGAAAATATTTCTGCAGTGAAGTACTGTGAAATTTTGGAGGAGGGGTTGTTGTCATCCAATATTGTGACAAACGATCTACCTTATGTTTTACAACAGGACAACGCTAGGCCGCACACCGCAAGGTATACCCGTGACTGGTTTACACAGAATCACGTGACCGTAATGGACTGGCCTGCTGCGTCACCGGATTTAAATCCGATAGAAAATGTATGGCAGATCATGAAAGATCGTGTGGAAAAAATTCAGCCAGATAATATCACAGACTGGAAAGTTACAATCATGGAAACATGGATGGGTTTGGACCAGAACTATATAGACAGTCTGGTAGAAAGTATGCAACGGCGCATCGCTCAGTGTATAGCGAGACACGGGTGTCTGACTGACTATTAAGTTCATGCATTGTAAATTCAGTGGTTCTATATTCATTTTATTGCTTCCATGTGAAAATATTGTTGCAAAAATAAAAATAAAATACTTTAGTTGAAATCCGGATTTTTTTGCACTTTACTATATATATATATTTTAAGAGGCCCACTTCGTTTTACGATTGTTTGAAAAATGTAACCCCCCCCCCCCAAAAAAAAAGTCCGTCTTTAATAGGTTTCTTTCTAGTGAATGATAAAAGTACATGTTGTTGTGGATATACAATGCCTCATCATAATTAAAAAAAAAAAAAAATTAAATGCGTATTTCACAGGGTGAATAAATTAATATTATAATAAATACTATATAATTTATTTATTAGTAATTTGTGACCTAATATACTTATCATTTCATTTCCATCATCATCATTTTCTGGAATTTACTATGTGTTCTGTTCATTCACGAAGTCGCTCATTCATATTCATGAGGTTGAATGCTTATTGGTTGGTTTGGGAGTGTGAAAGGTCAAAGGTGTTTGTGTCAGAATGGGTGAGGTTTGAAGGTGTGTGATTGGTTGATATTTCAGTCTGAGAAGTGTGTGAGTGGTTTTACTAGTTTGGTACCAAATACGCATGCTTGGCGCCAAACACCCCTAATAACTCACTCCACCCTAAGACAGTCAGGAGGAAGGATGAGTTTATCTCCTCTACATACATAAAGTCTTTTATTTATAATAAAGACAACTGTATATCTGTCTATTCGGTAAGAATTAATTTACCATCGTTGCTCTGAACATATTAAATACCTTATCAATTAATTATCTAATTAAGGATAGTTGAATCGGAAGAGTTAAAGTATTCTAAAATAATTAAATGTGTGAGTGTATTCATTTATTTTACAGGTCACCTTGTTAATTGTAATTATAATATCATCAAGAAAGTAGTTGAAATATAGATAAAGAAAAAAACGGTCAACCCACAACAACTGTTTTGTTATATTTTATGGAGTAACAAATATAGAGATGCGGCTGTGACAATGGCGCCCAATGTTACAGGTGGTGAAAAATCAAGTCTCAACCGGGACTCGAACCCAGGGCCTCTGGCGTACCGTGCCAGCGCTCTAACCAAGTGTGCTATTGAGACCCGATATATTGACTGACCTTCACGCACCCGTGAATCCGGTGACATATTCCCCCTCTTTGTAGAAAATCGTCCCCGAATTCTACGAGTTAAGGAAATAAAAGAACTAGAACACCTTTGATAGATGAATTTCCGGAGGACTCCAGTTAAAGACGTTAAAAAAGACATGAGATCATTTGTATTTAGCACCAAGACACATGTACAATAATTCATATTTGTGTACTGTAGAGGACTTTCGTGTTTTAAAGTTCAGTTAAACACTTTAAAAATGATTGAAACAGGTTCAATTTTAAAATTTGATTCATATGTATATAACACCAATACTTATTTACTTTAATATATTTTTGTGTACCGTAAAAGACTTTTGTGTTTATAAGTTTAGTCAAAGCCTTTTTAAAAAAATCAAACAGGTAAGATTTGAATATGTTTCAGGAGCAAAAAGGATATGGAAATAACGAACAGTATTTAGTCTCAACGTCCATTAAACAAATATACAAAATAAGAGCAGAGCAAACACGGACCTCCGAAACATCAGGTGCCATGGAGGAGTGAGCATCCCCTGCCGACCGGTCACACCCGCCGTGTGCTCGTTGTCATAATCAGGAAATAACGGAAAAAATCCGTGGTCAATTCAGTGTATTATTAAAAAATTGAGAATATCTGTAGTTTCATCAGATGTTTCAGGAGCATTATCTTACAATGTTTGCAGACATGCTTTTACAATGTTGTTATAATTTTTAAATATATTTTTATAAACTACTAGAGGCAAACACTATCAGCCCAAAGAAGAGTTTGTGATATGGTTGGATGTGTAGAACCAGGGCAAATAAGAAATCCTGGATATTTTAACTGTCTGAGAGATTTAGTCATTTCTCTTTTGTACATGTCACAGGGGAGCAAATAATGGGAATTATCTTTATTGCAAGATATGTATGAAGTTTTTAATCCCATATACATGTAGACACCTTATAGCTTACAATGATATAAAGGAACAAATCGATATCTGCCTTCAGTTAATATTTTTCATATAACATCTGTGTTAACATTCATTAGTGCAACACATGCAAAGTATACGGAAAGGAATCCAATGTAAAAAAAAATATTAAAGATAAGCTCAAGGAAAGAAGTGCAAAGGTAAAGGTGGAAAAGATAATTGATTTAAAAAAAATAACAAAGAAGCCATTATGAAAAGATGCTTAGGCATTTTCCCTTATGGACAGACGAGACGTTCCTTAATTATAGATAAATTTTTTCTATGAGTTTGTCATTGAAGTATTGCTACTTAAGCATGTTAACTCACAAAAAATTGAGGCACTTTACCAGGCATTTCTGAAAGATACCAGGGGAAGTTTTTCTTATATAATCCTTTGGAGAAGAAAAATAATTTTCATTTTCCAATTGTAAATGTTTAAGTACTTGGATTTCTTAAAAAAGTTTAGAAACTGGTTTAGAAATCAGAATGTTATTAAAATTTTTGATATATTTTTCATGCATAACGAAGATATACAAAACGATTTTTGAAGAACGTCTCGTCTGACCTTAATGGAGAAAATCAGCATGAAGAGCTGACGAACATGGAAGTTGAGTTAAGTTGACAGATTTCCAGCTAAAACCTTTATAGGACAAAGAAACCACATTGGAAGACATAATTAACAAGGCTAACCTACAATTCATTCACTTATACTTACGCACCAGACTCCAAAAGCAAATCGCAGATAGACAGTGACGGTAATGTAAATCAAAAGACGCAGTACATTTAAGGATATAAGGATATAACCAGAAGTCTCTGTCGAGACTGTAGCTCTACTGGTTCGTAAACAAAGGAAGAAAATAGTAGCAGACTTTGAACTGTAAAACAGCAAAAAATAGAGAATTGAGCCTTGCTACTCATCAAAATAAAAACCGATGCACAGAATTACATATCTTAGTCTGGTCTACTTGTGTGCTAAGTTATATAGAATTCGAACCAGAACTGTAGGAGGAGTAGCATTTGAAAAAAAATAACATAAATTTCTATTGTTGGTAACCATAGCAACACCCTTCGTCGGAATAAAATCTGATGCACAGATCTAGAGTTATGTATCTTAGTGTTGTCTACTTGTGTGCCAAGTTATATTGAAATCAGACTTACAGAAGTAGGAGAAGTAGCATTTTGAAAAAAAAAATATTTACAGAGACAACCAGATGGATAGACGTATTACTATCACAGACACCTGAAGTATGGACAATATCCCCCGCCTTTTTTTCTTGAAATAAAACGTAAGAGTGTATAATTCCTCGAAAATATAAAATTAATTTGGTTAATTGTAATACAGTTTAAATATCTAACCAATCAGATAAGGCGAAACAGAAAAAGCAACTCCAAAACCTCCTTTAACGCTGCCAATGGAGAAATTTTTATTTATCCGATTAAGAAATCGTCCGATTACAGCATATTAAACATCAATGGCGGGGTTTAGGCTATAGAGACTGGTAAAAGAACATCTCCCAGACAGGGTGCTTGCCAAATTATGATAGGTAACACTGTTTTTACCTTGGAAATCTGTCTTGAAGTGGGGAACCCCCCGTTTGTTTACAACTTTTGTTTCTTACCTTGTGTATTTTTATTATACCGAATAGGGATATTCTTTAAACGTGAAGAAAAGTACAATCTGCTTGGATATAACGACATATATATGCGTTTGACGGGAAAATTTTATATTTTCGAGGTATACTCTATTGCATTTTTTTTTTCATAATAAAAAAGGGGGTACGTTAGTGTCCATACTTCAGGTGCCTGTGTTACTATCGCATAAGCTCTTCTGGTCTCTGGTCTCAATAATCAATTGAGCCCCGCCCCCCTAACACCAGAACCCCTGACTCTGGGGCCATAAAATTCATAATTTTAAAAGAGGCATTCTTGCTCATCATAACTATGTACTTAGTTTTATTTAATTCCTAGGAGCAGAGAAGAAGATTTTCAAAGAATTCATGTATTTTCAATATATAATCAATTGAGCCCTGCCCTAACACCAGAAACCCTGACCCTGGGACCATAAAATTCACAATTTTGGTAAAAGCACTCTTGCTCATCATAACTATGCACTTAGTTAGTTTATTCAATACCTAGGAGCAGAGAAGATTTTAATTTATTTCATACCTAGGAGCAGAGAAGATTTTCAGAGAATTCATGTATTTTTAGGTCACCTGAGTAAACTCAGGTGAACTATTGCTATCTGTTTTCGTCCGTCGTCGTGCGTTGTGCGTTAACATTTGAACATTTTCAGCTTCTTCTCTGCAACCACTGAACCATTTTCAACCAAATTTGGCACAAAGCATCTATGGGTGAAGGGGAACAAAAATTGTGAATTTCATGATCCCTGCCCCCCTGGGGCCTGGGGGTGGGGCCAAAACCACTCAAATTAATGCAATCTTTAAAAATCTTCTTCTTTATTCCTGAACATCAAGCAGTCAAACTGTTTGCATGATTGTAACCAGCAATGAGTCCTCTACCAAATTGTGTGAAATTCATGGCCCTGGGGTCAGGGGTTCTTGTGCTAGGGCGGGGCTAAATAAGTAGGTAGTGAAAATGCATTATTTCTTTAAAAATCTTTTTCTCTGCTCCTGGGTATTAAATAAACCAACTAGGTACATAGTTATGATGAGCAAGAGTGCCTCTACCAAAATTGTGAATTTTATGGCCCCAGGGTCAGGGGTTCTGGTGTTAGGGCGGGGCTCTATTGATTATATAGTGAAAATACATGAACTCTTTGAAAATCTTCTTCTCTGCTCCTGGGTATTAAATAAACTAACTAAGTACATAGTTATGATGAGCAAGAGTGCCTCTACCAAAATTGTGAATTTTGTGGCCCCAGGGTAAGGGGTTCTTGTTTAAGGGTGTGGCTCTAATGATTATATAGTGAAATGCATGATTTCTTTGAACATCTTATCCTTTGCTCTTGGTTAATATGCTTATGATCTTATTACATATTTAAGGCCAGGATTTATTTTATTTTCAGTTTTACAAACCCTGCGCTCAAGGTTTTGAATTTTCCGAAAAAAAAATTTCCGATGTCAAATTTGAGTCGGGATCGAGATTTCAAATTTACCAACTCGCACTTCCGGTTTTAAGATGAAACGGCGGGTAAGAAGATAGCTTGGTTTAGTGCCATTCAAAACGTTTCACCCATTCAAAGGACAAATAAAATGCTGACGACTTTGTTGCACAATGACATGCTGGTGAGATAATTATGTATTCGTTTCAAAAGTAACTGTCTGTAAAATATTTTCTTCATCAGGTTTTAAACTGCCCGTGGTAGCTATTGCACATTGCCAGCGACATTGTTTAGGTCTCTGTTATAGCTTACAGTCTAAGCATCATTCTTCAGAAAAGGATTGCTTATGCATCAGATGTAATGAATAAAACTATGGAAGAATTTAAGTCCATTTGAGGAAGAAATAAACAATAACCTGAAGAAAAAATAAGAATACAACTTTTAAAAGGCAAGAATATACAAATATATACAGGCCTGTAGTATCATTTGTATCAGCCAGTAAAATTATTTTACACTTAATTGAAAAAATGTTCGCCCTACTCCCCAATACTCCCTGTCTGTTTAATGATAGGAATTATAATTTTAGGGATCAAGTAAATTTTCGAACAATGTCTACACATTCACCTTTCACATATTATAAAAAATGAAGATATATTGAAAGACTTTTAAAGAATTGATTTTTTAAACTATATTTTGATCAACATCACAAAATTTAAATAACTGGCCCAAACTGGCAGATGATGAAATAAGCAATTAAATGTTCTACTTTCCTATTTATAAGCATTGTGTCAAGTGGTAAGGAGCCTATATTGCCCAAAAAAAATAATAGTCTTGTTTCCTGCTACCAGCCAGAAAAAAATAGGGTAGGTAGGTAGGAAAATTATTTTATTTTTAAATTTTTTTATTTTATTTTTCCAACGGTATTTTTTTTTTTGGATATAAGCTACTACAAAAACCAAAATTAAACATGTCATAGCTAGGTAGATATCTTTTAAAATGAAATTCCATACCTTCTGTCGATATTTTATAAATATATCCCATGTAATACAACTTGAATATATATTTTTTTTCACTTTTGAAACATGAAATTCCTAAAATTTTAAATTTTTTCCCCAAAATCAAAAAAAAACTTTAGGGTCGGGTGCCAAAAAAATAGGGTAGGTCGGGTAGCAGGAAACAAGACTATTTTTTATTTTGGCCTTAGGATAGCATAAAAAAGAACGTACAAATTGATTTATCAAAAAAAAATTTTTATTTCCTTCTCCTTTAGGATTTTTTTATTCTCATGTTCATAACTAAACCTAACATAAAAAAATGCTGGCCTTATAATGAAGAAAGGGGCCTCTTTCAAAATGGATAGTTTCAGGGCCGCTGGGTCAGGAGTACCAGGGGGGTACTTTGACTAGAAATAAATTAATGCTTTGAAATCTGCCCTTTGATAAGCAATGGTGCCTTTTTCAAAATTTGTGAATTTCACGGCCTTTGGCTTAAAAAACGAACCAAATACAATCACTGGAAAGTTGTAAATAATACTCAGGTGACTTATAAGGCCCGTGGGCCTCTTGTTACTATATATAATCTATAGAGCCCCGCCCTAACACCAGAACCCTTGAGCCATAAAATTCACAATTTTGGTTGAGGCACTCTTGCTCATCATAACTATGCACTTAGTTGGTTTATTTAATACCTAGGAGCAGAGTAGAAGATTTTCGAAGAATTCATGAATTTTCACTATATAATCAATAGCGCCCCGCCCTAACACCAGAACCCCTGACCCTGGGGCAATAAAATTAACAATTTTGGTAGAGGCACTCATGCTCATCATAACTATGTACTTAGTTTGTATATTTAATACCCAGGTGCAGAGAAGAAGATTTTAAAAGAATTAATTTATTTTCACTATATAATCAATAGAGCCCCGTCCGAACACCAGGACCCCTGACCCTGGGGCCATTAAATTCAAAAGTTTGGTAGAGGCACTCTTGCTCATCATAACTATGTACTTAGTTGGTTTATTTGATACCGTGGAGTAGAGAAAAAGATTTCCAAAGAAGTAATGCATTTTCACTATATACTTATTTAGCCCCGCCCTAACACCAGAACCCCTGACCCTGGGGCCATGAATTTCACAATTTTGGTAGAGGGTTCAATGCTTATTACAATCATGCCAACTGTTTGACTGCTTGATGCCCAGGTGTAAAGAAGAAGATATTTAAAGATTGCATTAATTTTAGTGATTTTGGCCCCTCCCCTCAGGCCCCAGGGGGGCAGGGATAATGAAATTCACAATTTTGTTCCCCTTCACCCATAGATGCTTTGTGCCAAATTTGGTTGAAATTGGTGCAGTGGTTGCAGAGAAGAAGCTGAAAATGTTCAAATGTTAACACACGACGAACGACGGACGAAAACAGATAGCAATAGGTCACCTGAATTTACTCAGGTGACCTAAAAACTTACAAATGACGTTTTGTAGCAGGTTAAATACCACATTTTTATAAGTCACTGATCGGAATGCACATGTCGATGAACCTCATTTCGTAAATCGTGACGCTGTTTGCATGCAGTGAGAGGCAAATTAAGTAATAGATATTTATTAAATTTTTACTGGTTAAGAAGGGGTGGAGGGAGCGAATTCGAAGCGACCGAGCCCCCTTATTAACCTCTAAATTATACTTATTAGGATCTAGCTTTCTTAGAACCTATCGCGCTTTTTCATTGGCCAATTAGTCAGCCCGCAGAGCTACTGCATAGACATAAATTCTTGACAATTGAGAGATCAACTTAATAGAAAATTAAAAAGCTGCTGATTGGAAGAAAAAGCGGGTTAAGTCTTTGCAATAAAATGTCTTTCTTTGTTATTTTGGGAATTAATGTCACAGTTGTTGGCGAAAAAATACACAACCCAGGGATTATGTTAAAATTCCACCCGATGCGAACAGAGTTACAGCTCTGAACCGACAAAAAAGTTAACGGGGTTACAGCTCTCAATGCTGTCTGTGGTATTACCATTATACCATGTACTATTGGGGTTAGCGTTCAGAACAGTAACACCAGACCCAATAGGGAAAGCCTCGCACCAGACAGATGAAGATTGAACTGTTAATTCGTACCAGTACTTTTCACATGCAGATTTTTTTTTTTAGAATGTAACAAAATGCATAAATAAATAAATAAAAATATAAACAGAGTTAAAAAATACATGGAAACAAGACTTCTGAAAAACAATTTTGCTGAACACGTACGGCATACCTATTCTAGTATTATAAGCATTGTTTATTTTCTTTGTTTCTTTTTTTTTCTTAATCTAAAAATTAAATTTGATTTAATTTAATGGATTATGATAAAAACAAATCAATTAACAGTAGTACTATAATTTAAATATCTTTATTACAGTACTTTATTTGTAAACAGATGTATTTACATGTGCCGGCGCGACTGCATATCTATCAAGCCCCCCCCCCCCCCCCCGGTCATGTTTGTTATGATTGTTATCAATTGCAAAGCCAGATGCTCGCTCCTGCTGTTGACTATCACATGTGTTCACTTTGATTTATTTCATAATTATATGATAGCCTGATAAATCATAAAATGGTGTAAAATTTTGTCACGTGATAAATTAAAGACGGGTGTTGATGATACAACCTCACCGTAACTTTCGCCATTTTACATCGCACGTGCGCCTTA